>NC_056731.1:713206316-713373816 GCF_019279795.1 Protopterus annectens
AACACACAAAGACAGTTTGATGTCAGAACTCCAAGAACTCTATATTTTGACTATAAAATCTCTGGAATTTCTGTGTATCACACGAAACACAAATCTAAATAGCTCACTAACCTTAAAGCCATATATTCACACAAAACATTTCCTTTAAAAAATCAGGAAAATTCATGTGTTATAGGATCACATATAGTAAATTTCACAAATACATTAAAATTAACCTAACAGTATTAGAAATGTCATCAACAATTTAGATCAAAATTATCAGTCCTTTTATATTATCCATATATGAAAGGCCATTCAAGAAACTGGATAAATATATGGACTGCTCCTGAGTTAAACTGTTTTGTCAATATTCCATTTGCTTCCTCAGTAAATCTAACACTCGGTTACTTCTTAAGACATTAAGTAAATAAAGACTAAGTCATACAATTAGTTTCTTTGGTCATATGACCATACACATCCACAAAACATCAAAAAATTATCCGATACTTAATTCATAATTCCTCTATGGTATTGCCCATATTAAAGTAAATATAAAAATAAATATATATCATGAAATCATGGATCTTGCCGAAAATTGCATAAAATCTTGGTTTGGGTTTGACTGCTTTGTAAACTATGTCAGTGTCAGGAAATGTATGTTCTCATAACCTTTTGATGAAAATTCAACTGATATTACTAACTTTAGACGTATAGTAAATGTATCACCCTTCTCTCCAAACTACCTGAAAAATGTATTCAAAAACAATTGCTGCACTATTTCCTGCAGGAAGAACTCCTATCCCCCACACAACGTTTCAGTCTTTCCCATAGTACTAACACTGCACTTCCAACCTATATTGATACTGTCAATAGAGCTACAGATAATGGCAAACTAGTCCCCTCCTTATTTCTAGACTTGTCTAAAGCTTTTGACACAGTTTGTCACAACAAACTTCTACTTCAAATGTCTTCATTAGGTCTCTCTCAGCTCACCCTTCTGTGTTTCAAAAACTATTTATCCAATAGATATCAGTCAATAAAATAGCACTCCAACCTCTCTCCATACCTCCCAGTCACCTAAGGTCTACCCCAAGGATCTATCCTTGTTCCCCTTCTCTTTAGCACTCTCACCAACAGCCTTCACACTTCCACACAACAGGCCTTCCTAATACAGTATGTAGATGATGCCACACTTATTTGCACATCTAACAACATGGCACACCTCAAAAAAATTACTCAGGAAGCTTTAACAGCAACTGAAAAAAAGATGTTGTTACTCACAACTCATGCTCATTTCTAAAAAAACAAACTACTGCTTTTTTTCTCCAAATCATTCTCCCATGAAAAAAATAAAATTTAAAGTCTTCTGCCTTGATAATACAATAATTTAAATCACTTTTGGTAGAAAATTATTAGGGATGATAGCGGATCATAATCTTAAATTTTATCTGCATCTACAAAATTGCATAAGAAAAAAACTCATCAAAAACTAAGAATTTGTTATAGAGCCAAAAATGTTCTCACTGATGCAACTAAAGTCACACTTGCCAATACTTATCTCCTCCCCACCTCCCCATGCTCCTTTATAGTGCTCCCATCCTTACTAAGCTTCAGGCATCACAAAAATCAAAACTTGAATTATGCTATAACAAGGTTGCTAAATTTGCAACAGATACCCCCTTCAGAACCCACCACTGCATAACATTAAAAAGCCTAAATGGGTTAGAACTACCCCCATTAACTAACATATACACAGTTTCTTACCACCTGTAAAATGGTCCATAATCTATCTGCTTGTCTAGCACTAAATAACATTCTACACAACTATGTTCCTAGTCAGTCATTATGCTCCAATGACCAAAAACTCCTGTCTGTCCACAAACTTATCAAATCTGCTGGGTATTGTCTGTACTCATACCCATGTTGCTAAGCCCTGGAACTCCTTATTATCTATTCATCAGGCCAATACCCTCTCTACCATTCTTCAAAATCATTCTGAAAGACTTCCTAGCCAAAATCCAGCTCTGTTCTTGCTCAACATCTGGATAAACTATGTGGGCAAATATCTATTCATATCTTAAATCTCCTTATCTTCCCTTCTTCAGTCACTTCTTTACTTCTATCAAATTCTCTCCCCTAGTGTTTCCTGTACATATACCATAAGCCTACTTTTCTCTTGCTTCATATTGTAATTCATATTTGTACTTAAATACTTGCCATTCCTCAGCTGCAAATAATGCATAATATTCTTTCTTAATCACCATATTCAGAACTTGCAGGAAAATAACAAATGCAAATCATGTCTTATTTGAGAACAATATATCATGCATCCATTCAATTGATTTTAATTGCTTGTTTTAATTGCTTCAGAATTACACCTAAATTCTGCATATCCTTTGGCTCCCATTCAGCTTTGACTCTAAGTGTTAAAGCTAATTTTCATGGAGCACAAATCATTGGCACTGCATCAGGATTTATGTGTTTATGATATCCTCATGGTAATCTTCTTAAATCTGTGACTAATGATATTATTAGTGCTGTTCTGCACAATATATGAGATTACTGTGTGACTCTGATAGATACAGATCAATGCAGTTTTTGCTTTTACACTGTGTAGTTTTTACCACTAAATTCAAAAGTGGCAACTTCACAAAAACAATGACTCGGAACTCAGACATGTGCAGTCTGAATCTTCCTAGGAACACAATGTTCAAAACCACAAAGCTTACACCATACCAACATCGGTGTATATCCTTTTCATAAAATTTATTAACACTTCCAAAGATAGTCAACAATGAAAAATAAACAGCATAAGTGGTTCTGTTCATATATCAAATCACTGGACTTCATCAGAACTACCATCTGTAATAGCAAATACTGGTTAAATAATATGCTTGTTGCTTATCAATTTGCATTAAAGGGCTATTAAATATATAATCCATCAAGTCAACAAATTTAATCACCTCCAAAAATGCCTAATTGTTACTTTACACACACACACACACACATATATATATATATATATATATATATATATATATATATATATATATATATATATATATATAAAACAAAGTCACAGGCAAAAATGCAGTAGAATTCTGTACAGAGACACAGCAGATTAGCTAATATAAAATTTCAAACCTTTAATAAAGAATTGTGAGCACTTTCACAATAAAATATTGCTTCTTCAGACAACTTACTGTGCAAACTACTAACATTTATATACAAGCACACTTCCAGTTCAATCAAGCACTTAGAATGAACTAATGAGGACTTAAAGGTATACACCAACTTAACATAAGAATGCACAGCATTATAAAAATATTGTGTAATGAAAAAACACTGTAAAGACTGCTCACTCTTACTAAAATTCTGACAATACTTCATTTCATATATATAAAAAATAAAAAAACATAAATATATATATATATGTGTATATATATATATATATATATATATATATATATATATATATATATATATACATCTATATAAAAAGAAACCTATAAAGCAATATACATATATAAATCTAGGAATCATCTGCATAACTTCCTAGATTTAAGCACTGGTTTGAGGGATATATAATCACTGAGTCCGTGTCACTTATGCCCTGCTAATTTAAGAATCCACCTGAGTTCTACCCTTTCTTTTTCATTGAATAAATTGCCAAGCCTAATATTTTCAGTAACAACTTCAAATACTTGGAATATAAACCAGTATTCATCCCCTTCCTGTTAAATATGCTTAGCTATGGCGCTATACTAAAATCTCCTATGGGCACAATAGTAATGGTCCTTAATTCTTTCTGTAAGCCATCTATTTGTTTTCCTTATATAAAATATATAACATTTGGTGCAGTGAGCCAAATAAATCAAATTCTTAGCATTGCAGTTTGCTATAGCATTAATATGAAAAATCATACCAGTATCTGGATGTTTGAAAATTGTACTCTCATCAACATACATACAAAAAGAGCAATTATGACATTTCCTCGTGCCTGGCATTTGAACTTCATGATTCAATCGAGTGGGCTTAGGGTAACAAAGTCTCCTCTTAAGGGACTTCTTGTTTTTGTGGCAAAAATTAGGTCTAGATCCCACAACACCAGCTATACCCTCATCTACTTGTAAAATGTGCCAATTCCACATATCAACATCTCTTATTTTAACTGTGTCCTTGCTATATGTCATAGTAAAAGGGAGACCTTTATTTTTCTGTCCCTTCGCAGGTCTGGACTTAACCGGAGTGGAAAAATACGGCTTGCCATGGGTTAATCTGTATTCCCCCACCCCGTTGCAAGCACCTTCTATTTCCTTTTCATTATACCCCCTATTCATAAATTTCATCATCAAACCTGTTAGGTCATTCTCAAAATTTGTATCATTAACATTAATCTTTGATATTCTCATAACTTGCCATTTAACCAAGAAGCTGCGGATGCATGCTTCTTCTGTGAAGATACAAGGCTCTATAACAATCCTTTCTAAATAACTTAGTACTTAACTTCCCAGACTCATCAATAAAAACTTCCACATCTAAAAATTCAATTTTCCTGGGGGAGCTCTTATAGAAGAATCTCGTAAATAATGTGCTACAATTTATCCTATCGACCATGTTTCTCAGGCTTTCCTCACCACCCTTCCAAACCAGAAAGAGGTCATCTCCGAAACGTCTGTAATAACTGATTTTATTCCCATATCAGGTACTAGGAAATTAGATTCCCACTCACACATAATGATATTTGCATAACTATTGGCACAGCTTGTACCCATTGCCACTCCCGTTGTTTGCCAATATTAAGAATTATCAAAGGTAAAAACATTGTGTTCAAGGACAATTTCTAATAACAAACATAGAAAATCAATTTGTTTTATATCATATCCACTTTGCTTCATCAGGAAATGTTTGGCCATCTCAATACCCTCATGATTGGGTATACAGGTGAACAATGAGGTTACGTCTAGTGTAACCAACAATTGTGAATCCCTCAATAAACCTGCTTTGAATGCACAATATAAATCCTGTATAAATTGCTTAGTATCTCTAAGCACAAAGATGTATTTCTCTAACACCACACTTAGCTGTTTTTCATAGGTTTATAGGTTCGTAGGTTGGTACTAGGCTATCGGCCCTAGGGCCTATACAAGCCTAGCCAAACAATTCCCCGGATATTTCTTCACACAATATTTACTTACCTGGATCCCTGTCTAGCAGGGTGACTGACATGATCCCCGGGGTGAATTTCCTATCTCCCATCCAGTCGTCAAGGATCCTTTTGAAGAGGGCCAAGAAGGCGCTCTGCTTGACATGTATGGGCAGTCTGTTCCAGAGTATGGGGAGTCTCTGGGTCAGGAACCTATCCCTCCAGCATGTTTTGTTTATTGTGATGACAAGGTTTAGATCCCTGGAGTGTGTGGTGCTAAGGGATTGGGATTTCCTTAAGTGGAGTATGTCCAACAGCTCAGGGTTTGACATGGCCTTGTATGTTAAGCAGAGATCGCCTCTTAGTAGAAGATATGCCACAGAGTTTTGCTGGAGTTTTTTAGATGGTCAGCACAGGGCATCTGCTTTAGGCCTGTGATTCTTTTAGTGAGGTATTTCTATGGCCTTTCCAGCTGTTGCAGATGTCTTGTGAGGTACATACCAAATGGGGCATTGTACTCTATAATGGGTCTAATGAGGGATGAGTACAGTGGGACAATGACCTCTTTTTTCTGGATGAAAAGCCCTTAGTGATGAGGTGTGCCACATAGAAGGATTTCCTGACTGCTGTGGTGATGTGGTTATTGAAGGTGAGACCACTGTCCACCTGTGTCTCTTAGTGTGTCATCACACTTTCGGTGTTTAGTGTACTGCTACCTATGTGGTAATTCATGAGTGCATGTTTTTTCCCAAAGGGTATAACTATACATTTCTTGGCATTAAGCTTGAGCCTGTGGCTCTGGCACCAAGCATCTCTTTCTGTAAGGCCCTTTTGTAGAATATCCACATTATTTGGGGATTCAATAATGGCTCCCAGGTTTGCAGTCATCTGTGAACTTTGTTAGCCAGAGTCCCTTAGTGTTGGCCTGTGCTTCAGAGAAGTAGATGCCAAACAAGAGCGATCCCAGGACTGAACCCTAAGGTACTCCACTTGTCACTTGTCTCGAGCTGGATTTGGAGTCAGCTACTTTTACAGTCTGGGTTCTGTTAGTAAGCCAGTTGGCAACCCATCGAGTGACATGGGGATTTATGCCCAGCTTAGTAAGTTTATCTATGATTCCAGAGTGGAGGATAGTGTTGAAGGCCTTGGCAAGGTCCAGATAGGCTGTGTGGACTGCCTTACCCTCGTCCACAGCTCTGGAGACAGATTTGAAGAAGCCAATCAGGTCCAGGAGACAAATTTGGCCCTTCACAAATCCAAACTGGGTGGGGTCCAGTGTTTTAAGGTTGCCAGTGTCTTTGTTTATAAGTTCTATGATAATGTATTCCATGCCCTTGCGGATCAGGCTCGTCAGACTGATGGGACAGTAATTTCCAGGATCCAAGGTGGATCCCCCCTTGTGGAGTGGGATAACTGTAGCTGTGCGCCACTTAGTGGGCATGAAGCCTGAGGTGAGGCTATGATTAAAATTGACGCTTAGGTGAGGTGCCAGTTCATTTTGGAGTTCATGTAGTACAGAGCCCGGGATGTCATCTGGTCCCATGGATGCTGTATTCTTAGCTTTGGAGAGTGTGGTTTCTACCTGTGTGGCCGTGATTACCGGAATTTGGCAATCTTTTGGTATTGAGATGGACCCTTTAGGGGGTGAGAGGGTGTAAAGTTGGCACTAAATCGATCTGCCAGGATATTGACAATATCCTTGGGATCAGTATATTTAATGCCACTTTGTTGTAGCTCAGAGCAGATCTGAGCATTGCCATTTAGATTCTTAACATAACTATATAATGCCTTCTGGCTGTCTTTGGAATCTTTGGCAATTTTATTTTCGTAACGAGCTTTGGAGGATTTTGTAGGAGATCTCAGCTTCTTACTGAGGCTGGTGAGGGAGTTTTTTGCATCCTGTGATTTTCCTCTTTTCTGCAACAGTTTCTTCCTTCTGTTGTATAGTTTGTTTATGGCAGGGGACCACCAGATTGGCTTCCTTTTGGAGGAGAGCATCTTGATTCTATTTGGGATGGCACGATTCATGCATGAGTGGATGCGCTCGTACAGTACCTTATTGCAGGATTCAGCAGTTGAACCTTCAACTCCCGTCTGCATGGGTGCCATGAAGTCTGTCACTTCTGACTTAAGTAGCATGAAGTTGGCTTTGGAGAAGTTGTTTACAGATGTTTCCTTACCGAGGGGTGGGGGTGGAATGTGGATGTCAAGGGTTATTTGCTTATGGTCAGACCTGACCAATGAGGGGTTGACCACTGGTGTGAAGCATCTATCTCCCATGTTGGTAATGACCAGGTCTAGAATATTGGAGACCCTTGTGGGACAATGGATTAATATTGGCAAACAGCAGGAGTGGCAATGGGCATGAGCTGTGCCAATAGTTATGCAGATGTCATTATGTGTGAGTGAGAATCTAATTTCCTAGTACCGGCTATGGACAATAAAATCAGTTATTACAGACATTTCGTAGATGACCTCTTTCTGGTTTGGAAGTATGGTAAGGAAAGCCTGAGAAACATGTTCGATAGGATAAATTGTAGCACATTATTTCCAAGATTCTTGTAAAAAACTCCGGTTTCACCAATAAGCGTAAAAGTCACCAGTCGCAACAAGGAATATGGTATAATTCGATTTATTGTAGCAATTATTATTATTTATAATTATTTATTATTATTTATTAATGGGGCGACAGATCTGGATAGTATCCATGCTGACATTCAGGTACTCAAAGGTGAAGTACTACATCTAACAGCATTAGTATGTAGACTGTTATCGGGAGAAGCGAACTTAAATATTAAGACTGCAAAGCATTCTTCCAATGGTACTAGTAACCAATCAGTTACTACTAGTTCATATATACTTTCTAATAAAGAAACTGTTGATATTGCTAGTACTAAACTGAATGTTTCTGGGAAGGTGCAGAATGCATCTAACCCGACTAACGCTTTGTTTAATAACGATGCCAATGGTGTAGATAGTGAAGGTGAACAATTTCATGTCAGCCCCGAGATACCTAATGGACAAAGATCTCGTCATCATAGCAGATCACAAGGGCTAGACATTACTACACCTTTATCTAGTAGCAAAATAAACATTTCAGACTTCACCTTTGATTTTTCGTTATATGATATGGACTTGGAGGCTAAAAGGACAGGTACCAAACCTAAGAGGTTGTTACCTACTAGGACTTATTCAGCAGTAACTGAATAGAATAACAACCACAAGGGCAAGGGCTTTATGCCACGTTCACAACCTACACAATCTTCTAACCCTGTGACTGTGAGGAAAGACAACCATAATTTATTTAATCAATTTTTAACTTTTGACTTCAACATTGACAAAGTCGACGGTTTAAATAAAGCTACACACATACAAGAAGAGAGAAGAACTGAGACTGGTAGTTTGAAGTCAATGATATATTTGTTGGGAAAGAAATTGAAGACTATTAATGGACTAAAGGCAGACAATATGTATTTGCAAAAATGTTTAGATGCTAGGATTGTTCCAAAAGGGTTAAGATTTTTTAAATTGCCCTTAGGAATTGAGTTGACTGATGTGGGTAGAGATGAATTTAATAAGTTATTTGATGAGTGTGGATTCAATTATATTAGACTACTAATGAAATATTATGATGAAAGATTAAGTAAATTAATTGAGGAAGTGGATAATTTAAACAGCAGTATAGTTAATGATTTATTATTTAAAGATTGGGAGAAATTGTATAATAAACAATATTTAGAAGCTGAAAAATGAGCATTAATATTATGTCAAAGGAAAAACAACAAAATGATGAGGGACAGGGAGCAGTATCAGAAACAATCGGCCTACATTTGGCCTAAGAACTGTCCCTCGTCTTTGGTTGAATATAACATTAAGGAAAAAAAATTTTATAGACAACAGGATAAGCATGAAGGGGGTAATAACAATGAACATGAGGACATTAGAGGATACCCTGAGACATGGGATTTTCAGAAGTACCCAAAGGACAAACATCCACCATATTTAGATACTTATCAGAAAGCTTACCCGAGGGGAAAATATTGGGACAGGAAAACTTACAACCGTTATTAATCAAAGATAGTAAAGTTGACAATAATATAGTTATTACTCCTATACATACAGCTGGTGGCAACACTAGCCAATTCACCAATATAGATAATCAAGACATTATTATTAATGGGAATATTCATTCCTATCATAATTTTAATATTTTTAATTATTCCAACATTAGTATTGGTAAAGTACATTTTAATTTATTCGAGAAAGGTATGAAGTATATCCCTAATCCTAAATTTCAATTAGCAGAAGTTTTGATTGATTTCAAGAAATACATCAGGAAAATTAATCTAGATGTTTTCTTTAAAGACAAGAAAAAGAATATTAACTGGGCTGGGAGGGTGGCTTAATGGCTAAAGTGCTTGTCTTACAAACACAAGGTGCAGAGTTTGAGTCTCACAAGGGATAACTGGCTAGGCTGAAAATGGCTTGCAAGGGCAGTTAGCTTAGTACTAAACTATGAAACCTATGAACTGTGGAGACGAAAATGTTAGATCTTCTCTTGCAGTTAAAAGTAAATTTACACCAGTCAATCACCCAATAACTGACATTTTTGACAAAGTTGTAACCAGGGAAATATACAGTGAGTATACGAATTTGAATAAAGCAACAAATATTGAGAATTTGACACATGATGAAACCACATTATTACATTCATTAAGAAATGACTCCACCATACGAATAATGAAACCAGATAAGGGGGGGCATAGCTATATACGACAATATGATCTACACTCAGAAAATGTATGACATTTTATACTCTACAGGCAATTATGAAACTATTTCAGTAAATGAATTACATATAGCTTATCAACGAATAGATTCATATATTGAAGAGTATTTATTAGAAGGAAGAATTTCAGATGAAATATATAACTTTATAAGAGTGAGACATCCTAAGGTGGCCACTTTGGTTGGCATACCTAAAACACATAAAGATTCACTTGACCCCCTTGAGGCCTATAGTATCTGGTAGTTATTCTAAAACATTTCCAATGAGCAAATTTATAGATATAAAATTAAAAAATATTTATACAATAATACAACATATGGTGAAAGATTTGTGGTGTTTTCTCTCCAAATACCCAGTAAATGAAATAATGAGTGGTAGTTCTATGTATATTGTTACAATTGATGTGATTGATCTTTTTTCGTGCATCCCTAAAGAGGAAGGGTTAGAAGCGTTTATTAATAGCTTGATGAGACACACTGACTTAGACTGGGATTCCATTTGTTTGATATCGGAAATGATGTCTGTAGTTTTGGACAACAACTTCATATATTTTGAAGGTGAGCTGTTCAGACAAACCAGGGACGTAGCAATGGGGGCAGCTTGTGGGCCCCATCTACGCCAACCTGGTTATGTTGAATTGGGAAGACAGTATGTTATTTAAGAGTCAACATTTTAAGAATGTTAAATACTATTCAAGGTTCCTGGATGACATTTATATGTTATGGCAGGGAGATGAGGATGACCTGTTGGAATTTATGGAATATTTAAACAATAGTAGTGAATATTTGAAATTCACGCATTCCTATGATTCTAAGGGATTGCCTTATTTAGACACATATATATTACATGATGAAGGAAAAGTGTCTTCTAACATATACAGGAAAGCAACTTTTTCCAACAACTACTTAGATTATACTAGTTGTCACCCTCCAAAAGTGAAATATAATGTCTTTAAAGGTCAGTGTATTCGAGCAGCTAGAATGGTGTCTGATTTTCACAAACTGCGCATAGAACGTGAATATATTAAAAAAACTATTTGAACAAAGAGGGTACCCTTCCGATATGATGGATGATGTATTGTCTTATGTTATTGGAAATTGGGGTACAAAATACAAACCCTTATTAGGTTCAGGTGAAATACACAACTATCTATCAGAAAAAGATTCTATTCTGAATGTAGAAGGGGTATACTCCAATTTCCAAAGAGCATGTATAGTACCTTACAATTTGGGGGCAGATCAGATCAAGCGTATCATATGTAAGTTTTGGTATTTGATCAGCAGTGAACCAGTCCTAGTCAAAATACTGGGTACCAAACCGAGATTTGTGTATAGAATGGGTAATAATTTAAAGAAATTATTTGAACATCATAATGTCATAAAATCAAGTAGATCTAGAAGTAGAAAATGTGGTTCCTGCAACCAGTGCAGGTACATGTCCACTGAAGACAAAATCTTATTACATAATGGGCATAGGAGTTTAATTACTTGCAAGGACGGTAACTGCAATACAAAACAAGTGATTTACTTAGCCAAATGTGATGTCTGTGCGGCATTTTATGTCAGTAGAACTGAACGATGCATGAAAAAATGTATATACAATCACATATATAGCATCAGGAATAAGGATAAAACTAATGCCTTATACAGGCATATAGAATTGCATGGAGAGGAACACACTTTCAAATTCATTATTTTAGAAGTTATCTGTAATGACCCAAGGGGTGGAGATTCCAAAGGACTTGTAGCATTCCGAGAAACTTGGTGGCAATTATATCTTGATGCCACAAATCCACCAGGGTTAAATTAATGTATATCAACTAAATCCTTGTTATTTTAAATGTATGATTATATTTTGATTATAGTGATATTATTAGGTGTACATGTATCAAAACACATAGCAATGAATTTGTTAATAATTTATTACTTATTATTTTTTATGCTAAATTAAGTTTTTTAAGTAATAACAACAATCTTTCAATTTTTTAACTTTTTAAAATGAATTAGTATTATATATGTAGTTCTTGTTTAACTCACACACTATATAACATTACTCCATATTCTTCCTCGAATCATTTGTGTTATAAAGTAGTTTTGTACTTAATAGTTTTATATACAATATGTTTTTACATTTACATATATTGACTATTATATACTCACCATATAGCATTTAATTGTATTTAATTTTTAAACATGTTATTATTTATTATAAATTTTTAACATGCTTTACTTATTATTAAGTATTTAGTAAATTTAATATTTAATACATTTTTTAAAACTTCAAACTTTTACATAGACATATACAATCAATTTTTTATCCACTTCCATAGTATAATAAGTTTACATAATTAACATAATTATCATCATAATGCTCATAGGATATTTATTATTTCAATATCAAATTTTATTTTGCTTATTATTTCAATATATTTATTTAATATATCTATTTGATATGGCAGTCTATTTGTATCTCCATTTAGTTATTAATTTTTATATATTCTGAGAATACAAAGTAATAAATATATTTGCAAAATTAGTTTTATATTATAATATTTCCTATATTATTTATATATTATTATATGAATAAACACAATCAATTTCATCTCACATTATTTTCATTAGTACGAATTATCAATTGCTAATTTCGTACAATTACCGTTGGCATTACAACTAACAACAAACGAAAATGTTTTGAAGGGTAACCCTAGTTAGGTAGTGAGTTTTTTATACATTACTTCATAACATTTTATGTTACCGCATGGTTCAACGATGGAATAATGCTTCAGCAATGTGTTTGATTAGTTCATACAAGTTAAGGTATATATTATTATTATTATTATTTAGAACCTTATATACGACTCCATATATAGCAGGCTCAAAGATTTCAGCAAATAATACATATGAATAGTTGACATTGTTCCAAAACAGATTTTATGTATTATAAAGTCTAGGAAAGTTGTATGATTTATTGTTATGCATGTATCGACGTTGGAATGATTTTAATGGACTTTTAATGGACTTGTAAATACCAGTGATGTACATTTATGATTTTATAGCTTATGGTAAACGCATATGTACAGGGGAGATATACCTCGTATACTTAGTGAGATGTGTAGGTGACTGATGTTACGTGTAGTTATGTTGAGAAATTTTGCACTATTCCTTTAAAAATCAAATACTTTTTTGGCGCCAAATAATTTATTTAAACCGAATCAAGGTAGTATACAACAGTTCTGATGAAGACCAGATACGCTGGTTGAAAGCGCTAAACTGTTGGAATTACTTGGCGTATTGTGCAGTAATTTTTTGGATTTATTTGGTGCTTTTGTGTGGTTCGTTGTCCAATTGTTCACTGTTTGTGTACTGTCAGTTTCTTACTTCTGGATGTCGTTTTAATTCGTTGCTTGTAGCGTTATGTGGATACAATAAATCGAATTATACCATATTCCTTGTGGCGACTGGTGACTTTTACGCTTATTGGTGAAACCGGAGTTTTTTACAGTGATTAGCTGCATTACCTATTTTCAGATTTCCAAGATTCTTCTATAAGAGGTCCCCCAGGAAAATTGAATTTTTAGATGTGGACGTTTTTATTGATGAGTCTGGGAAGTTAAGTACTAAGTTATTTAGAAATGATTGTCATAGACCCTCGTATCTTTACAGGGGAAGCATACATCTGCAGCTTCTTGGTTAAAGAGCAAGTTATGAGAATATCAAAGATTAATGTTAATAATACAGATTTTGATAATGACCTAACAGGTTTGATGATGGAATTTATGAATAGGGGGTATAATGAAAAGGAAATAGAAGGTGTTTGCAGCGGGGTGGGGGAATACAGATCTACCCATGGCAAGCTGTATTTTTCCACTCCCGTTAAGTCCAGACCTGTGAAGCGACACAGAAATAAAGGTCTCCCTTTTATTATGACATATAGCAGGGACACAGCTAAAATAAGAGGTGTTGATATGCAGAATTGGCACATTTTACAAGTTGATGAGGTTATAGCAGGTGTTGTGGGAGCTAGACCTAATTTCTGCCACAAAAAGAAGAAGTCCCTTAAGAGGAGACTTTGTTACCCTAAACCCACTCAATTGAATCATGAAGTTCGACTGCCAGGCACGAGGAAATGTCACAATTGCTCTTTTGTATGTACATTGATGAGTAGAATTTTCAAATATCCAGATACTGGTATGATTTTTCATATTAATGCTTTAGCAAACTGTAATACTAAGAATTTGATTTATTTGGCTCACTGCACCAAATGTTATGTATTTTATATAGGGAAAACAAATAGATGGCTTACAGAAAGAATTAGGAACCATTACTATTGTGCCTATAGGGGATTTGAGTATAGCGCCATAGCAAAGCATATTTAACAGAAAGGGGATGAATACTGGTTTATACAGTAAGTATTGGAAGTTGTTACAGAAAATATTAGGCTTGGGGATTTACTCAATGAAACAGAAAGGGTAGGACTCAGTTGGATTTTTAAATTAGCAGGGCATAAGTGACATGGAGTCAATGATTATATATCCCTCAAACTAGCTCTTAAATCTAGGAAATTACGCAGATGATTCCTATATTTATATATGTATATTGCTTTATAGGTTCCTTTATATATATATATATATATATATATATATATATATATATATATACACATACATATTTATGTTTTTTATTTTATATATATATAAAATTAAGTATTGTCAGAATGTTAGCAAGAGTGAGCAGTCTTTACAGTATTTCTTCATTGTAGAATATTTTTATAATGCTGTATATTCTTATGTTAAGTTGGTGTATACCATTAAGTGCTCATTAGTTCATTCTGAGTGCTTGATTGAATTGGAAGTGTGCTTGTATATAAATGTTAATACTCTGCACAGTAAGTTGTCTGAAGAAGCAATATTTTATTGCATATATATAGATAGATAGATAGATAGATAGATAGATAGATAGATAGATAGATAGATAGATAGATATAAAATAACCAAAATCATCGTTTGGCTTCTTGCATATGTAATAAAGGGGGTAAGGATACATGTTTATTTAAATCCTGAACTTTGGGAAGAATCGAACCTTATTTGTCATAATACTTCCTTGTACACAACTGCATTCTCCCATGTCCCCTCTGGGCTTACATTGTGAAATTTCAAAAATGCAAAAGAAACACTTTTTGAACCCTTTATATTCAACAGAATGCCGTTACAGGGCACTATTCAACTTTGCAATATCCTAAAGATGTTAACAAATTATTTTTTAAGCATTCTTTCCATTCTACCAAAAAACATCACATATTAAGCAAATGGCCAGATACACCAAACCTTTACTATAACAATTCTTATATTTAGGTGTGATCACATACTTATACTTTGTATTTAAGATATACTGTTTGCCCATAAATATATAATGGCATTGTGCATGTACCATTCTTATTATTAACATCAGTTTTATTTTTTTTATTTTTTATTTTTTTTTTGCATTTCAAAAGCCCTTTTCACATTTGTTCCTGTATTATAGACAAAGGTTTATCACCTAAAAGGTGGATGTGATCAAGTTACCATTAAAAATAATCCAGTTTCCATTTTTGATTTCCTTAATCCCAAAAATAAGCTACTCCCTAAATTGTACTGTAAAATTATGGCACTAATAAATGTATTATTTTCTGTACATTTTCCAATAGATGTACTCTCCACACAAATATTGGCTCCATTCTTAGGTAGCAACCCTACCCCTAAAACTGGCTTAAAACAAGTATGTCTCCTCTCCATAATTTCATTAACAATTTCTTCCAATAATTTAGATGGGTATCCCCTCTCTAATAACATCTTAACTAAATTGTGAACCTCTTGAAAATAAACATTGTCATCAGAAATCATTCTGGCCAGTCTAATTACATGACCCTTAACCAGTTCTTTCTTTAATTTTTGGGGATGAAAGCTATCATAATGTAGACAGCTATAACTAAAAGTTTATTTCCTGTAAATGGTGGATAAAACCCCTTCCTTATGTTTGTAAAACAGAAAGAATGCTTAAAAAAAGGAATTTATGAACACAATTATGGTATTGCTAAGTTAAATTTTAAAAATGCCTTGTACAGGCATTCTATTAAATATAAGGGATTCACAAAGTTTTTGGGCCAGATTCAATAAAGCCTACACTATAGTAAGTGTACACGATATGTAATCAAGAAAATTCTTATCACATTTTTTTGTGTTTTCTAGTCACTTAGAAAGATTTTATTAGGTGTACTTGCAGTCTACACTTTGTGGTAACCTTTATGAATCCCTGTAAATATTTAAAGCTACAAGAATATCAGTAGGAAAACTAAAATTAGGAGCAAGAAGGTGTGAGTTACGTCTGTGTTTTCTGTTCACTCAGAACGGTGTACACTTAGTGTAGGTGTTATTGAATCCCTGGGTATGTTTTGCATTTTGGAAATTGTAGAACAAAACCCCAGAGGGGGGCTTGGGAGAATACAATTGAGTAAAAGTAATTATTGTGCCAAATTGCTCAATTCTTCCCAAAGCCTGGGGTTAAATGGATAGGTATCCTTAACCCCTTTATTACATATGCAGGCAGCCAAATTATGATTTTGGTTCTTGTAATAAAGTAAAAACAAAAAATATAATGATTTTCGCGGAAGTCAGGTCATACTTTTGTTAGTCGAAGTAATGTAACTTCAACTGATAAAAGTAGACCCATATATATATATATATATATATATATATATATATATATATATATATATATTTGTATATATTAACAGTTAGGCATTTTAGAGGTTCATAGGTTAATAGTTAAGTACTGGGCTAGCTGCCTTTTTAGATCATATTAAACCTAGCATTTTTTTTTTCAAATGTGAGAATCAAACTCTGCATCTTGTGCCTGCAAGGTAAACACCTTAAGCAACCATTATGCCAACCCCTAACCATAAAAAATATGTTTATAGTTGATTACTTAGCTAACAACTCCAGGGAGCCTCTTTTTAAGCCTAGTCATACTTCCCAAAGAAAAAATCAAGGACTGTTTTTTGTGTCCATGAAGTTAACACCTTAACTATTATGCCAGTATCCAACCCCTTATAAAGCAAGCCCTATTCTCATTTGTCAATATGTCCCATGTGATCTATTACTTCCCCCTGACCTACCATCAACTCAAGCATGTGGGACCACATTTTTTTTGTATCATACAGCACTTCCTTCTACTTCACTGGAGCATCAGTATCAAGTACCAGGTGTGGGAAGAGAAACCACAGCCTTCTGATTTTTCAGCACCAAAGATGAGGATCCTGTCCATTGAGCCACTAACAACTAATGTGATGTAATTTGTTGACCTGATGGATTTTATCTGTAACAACCCTTTAATGCAAATTAATTAAGTCAGTGAGCATGTTATTTAAATAGTAATTGCTATGACATCTGGTAGTTCTGATGAAGTCCAATGATTTGATATATAGCTGAAAGCACTTAATTACTTATGCTGTTTATTGTTATTTGTCTTTGGAAATGTTAATAAATTTTATGAAATGGTTATAAACTAATGTTGGTATGGTGTAAGCCTGAAGTGTCTGAGGAAGTCCGGATATTATCCAGATGAAAAGCGTTTAACACACTGTTTCTTTGGTTTCTGTTTTGTATTTTACCTTGGCATTGTAGCCACTCTTCAGTTCATTTTTTAACAATTTTAATAAACCCTGTGGAAGTCTGTCACCGTTTGGATTTGGTGCATCTTTTGTGTTTTTCCTGGCTGCTGTGCATTCATTGGTGTTAATTACATTAGGATTTTACAACTACATCTTCACATATGTTGCTTTTCACTGTAAGGTGTCCATTGTAAAGACCTAGTTGTCAGCTTGTCTTTCTAGGATATAAGAAGCTTCTACTAATGCATTTACCATGGAAATATGGTAATCTACCTGTGAGAAAATGAGGTACTGCCAGCACAGCTAGCTGGAATTTTGTAAATGATTACATGTTATTTGTGAATATCAAGCCAGTTTTATACAAGATGATTATGTTACAAAAGTATTAGAACTGTATGTCATGTGTATATCAAACTGCTATGTACAGACGTTTGTGTTGAAAATGTATTTGTAAAGTGCTGTGTTTAAAATGTATCAGCAGTGTGCCCTACTGGAACAGAACAGAAATGTATGTGCACTATTGTAACTGTTTAAATGTATATATTTTAACAGTGGAAACTGGAATACAGGAGGTTAACCTCAGTCCAGCAAACTTTAGAAAAATATCTTAAATTAAATTACTTTATAAGCTAGGCCATAAAGATGTTTCAATGCAGCTAGAGACCCAAAGTCTATACTAGGAAGCTTTCTGTATTGTCTTTGGGGTGAACTAATGGCTACATTGTAAGCATGAAGGAATGCAATTGTTTTATGACTTCCAGCACCTGCCAAAGGTCTGAGCAAAAGCCCTTGTCTATGCATTTTTAAAGGTAGATCTTAAATGCTATCAGTTACCAGCAGTGAGGGTTTTGCCTGGGAACTAGAAGTCAGATGACCAGAAATTATGTCATTCTGCAAGTTATCGCAGCAGTAATATTTTAGATGTTGTTTTGAGAAGTATCTTAGTGAGACAGAACATTCTGCATTCTGCCTTGGACCTGACAACAACAAAAAGAACCATTCATCAGATCTGTCTTGTTCTAAGTAAGTTATTAGGGTATAGTAACTCTCTTAGATTCAGTCAAGAATATAGTGAAGTTTAGTTTAGATATTATTTTTCTTTATTTGTTTGAGACTGTCCTTCATTGTTGTTTTAAATATTTCCTGTGGTTTTCAACTCTGACGTCACTGTGAATATATATTTAGTATTGTTTTGTTCTTGTATTATTTATTATTAAATATATTTAAACCTTTCATTGTGGTTGATATGTATTGAGATATTTAAGTTTTGAGAGTACTTGCATATTTATTTGTTGACACTGTGTGGGCCACTCCTAATAGCCTTGCTCTTGGTCAAAGTACCATTTGTATTAATATTAATATTACACAGTAAAATTGGACACCCTCTGTTAAGGGCCCTAAAGCAGTTGATAATGAGTGACTCGTAGCAGTGGTAACTGCCTAATAGTCTGGGCAGAAGGGGACATATCTAGTAAACCTGTGCCAGCCTTTCCCAGGTGTGTTTGTGTGTGTGTGTGTGTGTGTGTGTGTGTGTGTGTGTGTGTGTGTGTGTGTGTGTGTGTGTGTGTGTGTGTGTGTAAATCAAACCTCAAAGACTGTGCATGTGTCAGCTACTTGGGCAAGGACACAGAGCACTGGTTGGACAGAGATGGTACTGGACATCTTGGCTTAGTCACTCAGCTGAGATCTCAAATCTATAGCCAGTGGGGAGTCTTACTGGGGATCCTGAGAAAGAAAGAGAAACCAGCCCCAGACTTACTGTGGTCTCTGTGTGCTCTTAAGGGAAAAATACTTGGAATGGAAATACAGTGTGTGTACCTGCTCTCCTCCAACTGAACATCCCCCCACAGGTTCCAGTGGTGAGGATTGAGTATCCTTAATTACAGGTCCAGTGGAGGGTTGTCACATTATCCATTAATGTAGGAAGAGAGGTACTGTGGGTTCAAGTCTTCCATGATGTCATGACAGAAAATTTCAGCTCCAAGCAAAATTTTAGGAAGCTATTGCCAAAGCCCCCTATGCTTACACCAGTACTGTATATGTTATTTTATATGGCAAGGTAGGTGTATTATAAAAGCACTAAACCATGACTGTTTTTATCTCCAAGTTTTTTTGTTTTATTATTAAATTTCCAAGTTTGTTAGGCTGATGGTATTCAGTTCTTTGTCTTGGATTAGTGTTTACATCAGTACCGGGTTTCCTGTTTATTTTTGGATCTTTAGTAGCCTATTTAATGATTCCTGCTAACTTAGTAAGGTGGATGCACAATCAAAAGTGATGATGTGGGGCAGCTAACCTATCGCCAGCCCTCTAAACATGTAGATACATTTTACCTAAGTAAACTGTAATGTTTAAATTGCTTTCAAGTGAGTTACACCACCTTTGAGGAGTTAATGCTCATTGTATGTGTGTTCTTATTTTTTGCAGAATATATCATCTGAATGACAGATGCATTTAAGGTGTAGGTGGGATTACATCAAGGATCAGCTCTGAGCCCTTTCTTATTTGCAGTGGTGATGGACAGGTTGACAGAGATCAGACAGGAGTCCCCGTGGACTATGATGTTTGCAGATGACATTGAGGTATGTAGTGAGAGTAGGGAACAGGTTTAGGAGACCCTGGAGAGGTGAAGATATGCTCTAGAGAGGAGAGGAATGAAGGCTAGAAGGACTAAGACAGAATATATGTGTGTGAATGAGAGGGAGGATAGAGGAATGGTGAGGATGCAGGGAGTAGAGTTGGTGAAGGTGAATGAGTTTAAATACTTGGGATCAACAGTTTAGAGTAATGGCGAGTGTGGAAGAGAGGTGAAGAAGAGAGTGTAGGCAGGGTGGTGTGGGTGGAGAAGAGTGTCAGGAGTGATTTTTGACAGACTAGTACCAGTAAGAGTGAAAGGGAAGGTCTACAAGAGAGTAGTGAGACCAGCTATGTTATATGGGTTGGAGACACTGGAATTGACAAAAAGGCAGGAATCAGAGCTGGATGTGACAGAGTTAAAGATGTTAAGATTTGCACTGGGTGTGACAAGAATAGATAGGATTAGGAATAAGTATATTAGAGGGTCAGCCCAGGTTGGAGGGTTTGGAGGCAAAGCCCGAGAGGCGAAATTACATTGGTTTGGACATGTGCTGAGGAGGGATGCTGGGTATATTGAGAAAAGGATGCTAAAGATGAAGCTACCAGGTAAGAGGAAAAGAGGAAGGCCTAAGATAATGATTATGGAAGTGGTGAGAGAGGACATGCAGGTGGTTGGTGTGACAGAGCAAGATGCAGAGGACAGGAAGAAATGGAAACGGATGATCCACTCTGGTGACCCCTAATGGGAACAGCCAAAAGAAAAAGAAGAAGATATCATCTGAGGCTAAAAATAGCTTAATTTAATATGTGCTACTTACTAATGAAATTAAAACACTGCCATTTTTGTAGTATGTGGCACTGATATTTCGTTTGTTAATGTGCACATACCTCTTTTCCATGAGACATAAAAGAGGTCTGAGAAATGGTTGCAAGCAATTAGTTTCCAATGAAACTAGCTCCATATATATAGGTTCATAGGTTCATAGGTTCATACTAGGCTATCTGCCCAAGGGCATTTATAAGCCTAGCCCATAGTTATGTGGCTTTCGCCACCCCTTTAGTTTGAATAAAAACTATGCCTATCATTTTTCTGTGCCTCTGTCAAGCAGTGACACTGAAGTAATCCCTGGGGTATATCTGCGATCTCCCATCCATTGGTCAAGATTCCTCTTGAACAAGGCCAGCGAGGTGCTCTGCCTCACATGTACCGGGATTTTGTTCCACAGCATAGGGAGTCTCTGGGTGATGAATCTGTCCCTCCAGCACGTTCTATTTATAACCGTGTCAAGGTTTAAGTCTCCGCCCTTGTGGTTCTGAGGGATCTAGATTTTTGAGGTGAAGCATATTCATCAAATCTGGGTTTGACATGGCCTTATATGTCAGGCACAGGTCACCTCTGAGCAAGCGGTATGAGACTGAATAAAGCTGGAGTTCTTTCAGTCGGGCAGCATAAGACATATTTTTGAGACCCTTTATCCTTTTGGTGAGGAACTTTTGGGGCCTTTCAAGCTGCATCAGGTGTCTGGTCAGATACATTCGAGCGGGCATTGTACTCAATCATAGGTCTAATGAGTGATGAGTACAGGGGACGATGACCTCCCTTGATCTAGATGTGAATCCCTTCATGATCAGGTGGGCGATATAGAAGGTTTTCCTAACTACTTTAGCAACATGAGTGTCAAACGAAGACTACTGTCAACTTGGGTCCCCAGATCCTGATGACTTTTCTGTGCTCAGTGGATTGTCACCTATATGGTAGCTAGGGGTAACCTTGTTTTTCCCGAAGGGTATGACTATGCATTTTTGGCGTTTAACTTCAGGCCATGGCTCTGGCACCAGTTATCCGCTTCTGTGAGGCCCTTCTGGAGGATATCTGTGTCAGATGTGTTTTCGACTATGGCCCAGTTTGCAGTCATCTGCAAACTTTGTCAGCCATAACCCTCCTGTGTTTGCTTGTACTTCAGAAAAGTAGATGCCGAATAAGAGTGGACCCAGGACTGAGCCCTGTGGGACACCACTTGTGACAGGCTTTGAGTCTGACATGGCTCCAGCAACTCTGACCCTGTGGGTTCTGTCGCTTAGCCAGTTTGCAACCCATCTTGTGATGTATGGGTTTACATTCAAGCTGATGAGTTTTCGATGATACCTGAGTGGGGTATTGTGTCGAAGGCCTTTGCCAGGTCGAGGTAGGCTGTATGGACTGCCTTTCCCTCATCAATGGCCTTGGTGACTGTCTCGAAAAAGTCAACCAAGTTTAAGAGGCAGGATCTGCCTTTGACAAAGCCAAACTGGGTTGGATCCAAAGTCTGCAAGTTCCCTATGTCTTTATTTATGAGTTCCATTATGATCCTCTCCATGGCTTTGCAGATAAGGCTTGTCAAGCTAATGGGGCGGTAATTTCCAGGGTCTGTGGAGGCACCGCCCTTATGAAGTGGGACCACAGTCGCCGTGCGCCACTCCTTGGAGTGCGTATCCTGAGGTGAGGCTAAGATTAAACAGCTGTCCTAACTGTGGGTTTAATTCCTCGTTGAGTTCATGAAGCACACAGCCGGGGACACCATCCGGTCCCATGGATGCTGTGTTTTTGCCTTAGTGAGGGCAGTTCTCACCTGGGCGTTGGAGATGTTTGGGGGCTACAATCCTCTGGAATAGATATCTCTCCTTTGGGGGAGAAGTTTGCACTGAACCTGTCAGCCAGTATGTTAGCAATGTGTGTAGGTTCAGTAATTTTCACATCATTTTGAACTAATTCTGAGCATATCTGGGAGTTTCCTCCTAGGTTTCTAACATAGCTAAAGAAGGCCTTATGATTGTCTTTAGAGTCCTTGGCGATTTTCTCTCAAAATTTGCCTTGGATGATTTTATGAGAGCTCTTAGTTTTTACTTATAATGATCAAAGGTGTCTTACCTTTCAAGGATTTTGCTCTATCTTGTAGTAGCTTCCTCCTTTTGTTGTAGAGCTTGTTTATGGCTGGGGTCCACCAGACTGGACGCTTGCCTTTGGTACAGAGAGTCTTAGTTTTGTTTGGGATTGCCTGATCCATGCAGTCCTGTAGGTGCTGGTAGAAGGCATTTGTAAGTGATTCAGCGGTTTGAGTAATGTTTACCACTGGCTCAGGGGCCTTAAAGGAGACCACACTAGTTTTTAGAAGTGTGAAATCGGCTTTTGAGAAGTTTTTCACTGTGGTCTTTTTTGTTTCAGGTGGGGCGGATGAGGACCTCCAGCGAGATTAGTTTATGATCTGATCTCACCAGTGAGGGTATACTTCGGTGTTGAACATTTTGATCCCATGTTCGTGATGATGAGATCAAGTATGTTTTCACCTCTTGTGGGGATGGTGACTAGTTGTTCCATGGCATTTGAGTTTATGAACTCCAGGAATCTTTGGGTTAGAGTGTTCGGGCTTGAGTAGTGTTCCCAGTCTATATTAGGGTAGTTGAAGTCACCTAGTATGATGGTGTTTGGAGATACATTTATCCCCTCCAATGTTTTCAGGAAGGCCATGTGAGATTCCTGAGTTTGAGAGGGTGGCCTGTAACATGCTACAAATTGCAGAGCAGTCTTGCCTATGGTTAATTGCACCTGGATGGTCTCCGATGCATCGTGCGTTGCCACCAACCTTGAGGTGTGGGTGTCCTTTATGAATATGGACACCCCCCCTCCTTTCTTGGTGTTGTCCAGATTTTGGGTCCCTATCAGATGACTGAATTTTCACAAACTCAAAATTCACAGGGTCGAGACCATATGATTGAGTTTTGGAAAACCCAAAGCTTTTGAATGGAGATCATGGTACAATAAGTACTGGGAAATGTAACCTTTTCCCCACTATAGTGCAGTCTCGAAGTTGGTACATATCATTTGCAGGGGTGTGGGTGGGTGCAGGAGGGCTTGCCCTCCCCACAAAAACATAAAAAATGTAGATTTTTATGTGCTTTTGTGTTTATTTTTGATGTTCATGTTTTCAGAAACTCAATCACATAGTCTTGATCATATGAATTTTTACATCTTCTGGCATATATACATATATATTTCATGCGTGTTTATGTATGTCACTGGCTGTATGCATATGTAAGCGTGTGTGTGTGTGTGTGTGTGTGTGTGTGTGTGTGTGTGTGTGTGTGTGTGTGTGTGTGTGTGTGTGTGTGTGTGTGTAATTCTTGCTCGAACTGTGAAAAGACCTACAAAAGTGATTGAATATAAAAGGATCACAAATTGTCATTCTTTCCATATGTGGGATTGTAGTAGAGTGAGGAATGGGAATTTACACCTTCCACTCTGTAGTGCAGCCTCTGAGTTGGTATATTTAAGAACCAAGTGGTATGGAGGTGCAGTCAGTCCCGCATGTGAGGAGTGCGGGGGAAGCTTGCCCCACTGCAAAAAAGTTTTTTGAAGTTGTTCACTCTTTTTTTTCAGTGTCAATTTTCCAATTTTTTTTCTTTTTTTGAAAACTTTATACTCAAATGTTTCTGTTTTCAACTAGGTGTCATATATTACTATATATATATATATATATATATATATATATATATATATATATATATATATATATATATATATATATATATATATATATATATACTCTGTATCCAACATTATAGGAACTAAAAACAAGTAAATAAAATGCATTCAATGACTTAACACTCTCGAGCTATAATGTCCAAAAGCTGCATTTGATTACTTGCTTTTCACTAACACACTTTACGCAGCTCAAAGGATTAATATCCATATGTATCTTTACTGCCATACTTTCAGATACCCAAAATAGCATCTGCCTAAGGCATGGTGTTGCAGTGCACATTTGAGTGTTTCTGAGCATCCTCAAAGATGCCTCATCTTTGAAAATAACTACTTCTGCAACATTAGGCTTCAAAAGCGTGGTGTGAGACATACCCCCAGATTTACTAATCTTCCGTGCAGGACTAGCTTAGTAGTCCATGGAAGCAGCCATTTAGGAGCAGGACGGCAGTGCGCCATGCATATTAATTAAGGCGCGCTGCCTGAGCTCCAAATCTTACACGGAGGGTATAAGAGTGCAGGGGGCATGTCTGAGAGCAGAGCTCTCAGAATATACATGCCCCTGCAATGAAGAACAGCAGAAAGGCCAAAAGAATGAGTGAGACAACTCATAGGTGTCCGCATACCCCCAGCAACATCAGTCAATGTGTACAACAGCAATAGTAAATACAAACAAAATAAACATAACATTTTTTTTTATGAATCCTATCAAAGCTAACTGTAAGTGCGTGTGTTTGCCCATCGCTTAGCTATGGTTAATACAGCTTAAATGACTAAAGAGGATAACAAGGAAGATATATGCAAGTAAAGCAGTATAGCAATAGTGTAGTGAGCAGAGCATTTGCTTTACAGGCAGGCATTCTTGGTTCGAGTCCCAGTGCAGCACATTCCATTTTCCATGTCAAATCTGTATTTGAGTATTGCATTAAATGCAGATGTGAGGTGTCAGTGTAATGATGTTGCAAAGTCCATAGATAATCACATGTGCCCCATGAAGTATATGTACACAAGAATCATGGATACAAATGAAAGATAAAATATGTAATGAATGATAACTCCATACAGCTTCCAAATCCCCCACCTTCCCAAGAACCATTAGACGTTACTGCCTAAATTAGTGCAGTGGTAAGTGGGAGTAAGCACTAGTAAGCAACTGTAAGCACTATTAAGCAGTAGTAAGTGGGAGTAAGCATATGTAAGCAATAGTAAGTGGGTTTAAGCCATTTTGCACAAGGGTAAGCAATGCACACACAAGTTAAGCAATATTGAAGCTAACTCTCTGTAAACATATTTATCTGGAGGTTAGCATTGCTTACCCTCGCACAAGCCCATGCAAACCCACTTACAAGTGCTTAAAAGTGCCTTAATCACTCTGTATCCAACAGCCACTGTACTGCCCAGCAACAAAATGAACAGCCTTGCAGGTCTTGAACCTAGGACCCTATAGTCAAAGTAGTTAACCAACAAGCAATCACAGCAGTACATAAGAGTGAGATTTCACCAAACAAACCCTCACTGTAGTAAAATCAAACTGAACATGTGAAAGGAATCAGTATACAGTCATATGTTCTATAACCTACTACATGACAGAAATATGTGAACTAGAGTACTGAAGTACGCCCAGATGTGAGGTGTAAATGTAATAGAGTGTTGAAGTCCCCTACTAAACACAAGGACCCCATACACTGTACGTACAAATGAATCATGGATACCAGACATATATATAAGATATAATGAATAATAAATTGATCCCAAAAAGCAAATATAATGCAAAGTCAAATTTAAGCAACACTAAGCATTGCACAGGCCAACTTAGGAGGTGCAAGCAATGTGTAGGCCAGCTAACTCAATGTGCCCAGTGGTATACCCCTTTAAACAATGCCAAAATTAGGTAAGCAGGTTAGCCCATAGCTTAGCCTTTTTAAAACCAGACAAACATGGCAAAGTGCAGGAATTCAGCGCTACTTAAACCCAACAGGCAGAAATACATCTCATAACTGGTTGTAGCTTCCACTTGCTGGCACCATGGCAGAATGGGGAGAGGGAGTGCACTTCCAGGAGCAGTGCTGAGGCATCCAGGAGTCCAGACTCATGCTAGGACTCTTTGTCAGAGGCAATGAACAGAAACTGCTGCAGGGCCAGTACCAGGGTTTTCAATATAAGGCAAAAACCTGGGACCATCTCGCAGTGACCTCACCAGTGCCACTGGCCTACCCAGAGCTGTCAGGCATCACTATGCCAACCTGAAGCAGCATAAGGGGGATCTTTTGGAACAGTGGATCCAAGAGGCTAGGATGGCAGGGGCTGTCCCAGCTGTGTGTAAGTATCACTCCACTACATGTGTAATAATTTCCAGCTCATGTATTTTATGGATATGTATGGCTAAATATTCCTCTTATGTCCTTCACAGTGGCAAGTGAGTGGGCCGCGAACCAGGAGACCCATGGCTGTTGCCTGGAGAGGTTGCAATGTGAGGCAGGTTAGTAATACTCTTGCATGTACTGTCATATGAAATCAATCTAAAAGGATTAGTAAGATAATTGCCAGTATAAAACCTGTATTGTTTAAGGCAAGTACTGCATACACCGGATAATATGGCAGAAAGAGTCTCATATAGTGTGTATGTAAATAAAAGCATAATAGTCTGACAATAAAGGTCTAACTACTGGACTGCATGTGTATACCCAGGTATCATATGGTAATGTAGATTTGCAATCACTTAATAGTACTGTTGTATTAAGCACTGTTCCCCACACTGTGCAACATAAGTAAAATGTGTAGGAATGAGAGACACATAGACTGAAAACAGTGAAAAGACAGACAACAAAATCCAAATAGCACATGCAACTGAGATGTGAACTGTTGTATTTTTAACACACACAGCTATGGTTCGAATTCTGGGAGTGGTAGTAGTCTGCATACAGAATCATACCCCACAGCTGTACAAATATGTCCAGAATGTCCAGTAAATTTGCCCATATCGACTGCCTGTCACTCTGTCACCCTGGGAAATCAGTGGGATGATCCCAAACATATAGGCAGCAAACAGGAAATACAACTGATTGACACACATCTATGAGAACAAAGCTGGTGCACTAGCAACTCCCCAAAATCTTATGAGAGTAATAAGCCATGTATGTCCCATTTACATCCCCGTGTTGTCAAGCTGTGACCAGAGTGTGCACAGTAACAGAGTGAGATGTATGTATATAATAGTAATATGGAATTTGGTACTGTGTGTGGCAATATTCAGGTAGTGCTAACAAACATTGCTCCCACAGGTCTGTCAGATATGAACACTGTGCCCAGAAATAAAAGAATGATACCCTGTACTGGTACTGTTTACTTTGGTATTGTATGGCATTGTGACTGATGCAGTTGCTCTGAATAATAAGGTATTACTCATCACTGTCACCCACACCTTCCTACATAATATAACTGTCTAGGAAATCCTGTATAAGACTGCTGTAATACTAGGTCAGAATGTAAAACCACAGGAGAATTATAAGACAGAAAGCAGAGAGGAGATATACAGCAATATCTATATAGCACACACAACTTTGATGGACAGTGTTTTAATTTTAGCAAACACAGCTATGGTCTGAATCCTGGGAGTGGAAGTAGGCTGCATACAGAATCATACCCCACAACTGTACAGTTAAGACCCAAATGTCCAGTATATGGGCCCATATCTGCTGCCTGTCACCCTGTCCCCCTGGTAAGTCAGTGGGACGATCCCAGATGTTTAGGCAGCAAACAGAGAATGCAACTGATTGCCACACAACTATGAGAACAAACCTGTTACTCTAGCAACTCCCGAAGCTGCTATGAGAGTAATAAGCCAAGTATGTCCTATCTACACCACCATGTTGTCAAGCTGTGGCCAGAGTGTGTATAATAACAGAGTGAGATGTATGTGCATAATACTAATGTGAAATCTGATGCTTTGTGTGGCAACATTCAGGTAGTGTTAACAAACATTGCTCCAACAGGTACGTCAGATATGAACACTGTGCTGAGAAATAAAAGCTTGATACCCTGTACTGGTACTGTTTACTCTGGTATTGTATGGAATTGTGAGTGTTACAGTTGTGCTGAATAATAAGGTATCACTGATTACTGTCACCCACACTGTGCTACATAATATAACTGTGTAGGAAATCCTGTATAAGAGTGTTGTAAATCACTAATGGTTGAAGAGGGCAATAGTCTAGATATGTCCCAGTTCACCTGAATGTGGTCAAGGCATGGCCAGAGTCTGTGCAGAAAGAGATGGACAGGTATGTGCACAACATCAACCTGGAGTCTGGGAGTATGAGTAGAAACAGTTAGTAAGTTAGTGTTAACAAACATTTCCTCCAAAGGTATACCAGGTAAGAGGTGTATACTGCAGGTAAAAACCAGTTCATGTATAAAGATGATGACAGCCATATCACTGTCCAAACTAAGGCAATAGGGTAGTGTAGTAATATTTCTAAGATACAGATAACAGCACTGAGTAAGAAAGTAATGTGAACTACAGGAATATACTAGTTTTTAATGGACATATTTCTCTCCTCCCCACCATATCTCCAATAATTAACTAAATACCCACCTTAACTGATATGTGATGACTTCACTGTTATGTTGGGAGATATGTCCTATTGGTTGATAATTATTTTAATCTGTTTCTATGCATGTGCTATGTTGAAATACTCCAAAATTGGTGGTATAGTGCCATCAATGTACCTGCATGCTGTTGTTATTACCGCTGTGGTCCCATATATGCATGTGTTCTGTTTGCTATGCAACTGTTCCGTATCTGGTGTCTGGGTCAATGGGAATATCTATGCATGCTGCTATACCTAACCCTGGAATGTGTTGACTGTTACTAACTCACATATGTTGATACACCATAAACATCATAGCAAGTATGGGAAATAAGGTCCCAGTGGACCCACCGGTCCCACCTCAGCTGGCAGTGGCACCAGGCACCGGCACGTCTGGGGTCAAACCCGGGATCTCCTCGTCCACTGGTCCTGTGGCCCTGCACCATCTTCAGGTGGAACCGCCTCAGGGGATGGGGCTTACCCCCCCTGGGAGCAGCCACGGACATGAACCTGTCACCCGCGGCCAGGTCTGGGTCGTGGTGCATAAAGAACTAGATCAGCAGTTTGGAGATCTTCTATGCCAGCTCAAGGGCCACTTGTTGTGACTAAAGGGTTGGCCTGGCTCTCCAACTCAGAACCCAGCACAGCCACCTTTGGGGCTGTGAAGGTGCAGTGGTGACTGCCCACGGGTGGGGATCTCAGTCTCACTGTTTCCCCTAGAGGGCTCATGGGCTTCCAGTTTCCCAACACCCCTCCCCATCAAGGTGCTTAGATGTGTCATATGCTGCCCCACAATGCATCTTGTTTGTCTTGTCTGTTAACATACCCAACCTACCTCCCCAAATATACCTACTATCCCTCCCCAACATCCCACTCTCACCTGAAAAAAAAGGGCAATCTGTTCCTCAAAAAAATATTGCCCCATACATAGCTGTCCATTTCACACACGTATCCACTGGACACATGTAATCTGGTCTAATTGGCATTACAACATATTATTGTTGTCCTCACCCCTCTCTCAGGGGTTTGAGTGTCCAAACCTACCTCCAAATTCAATGTGTATGCACATCTGTTGCTGTACAAGAAATGGGCAGCTATGGGCCTTCCCTACACCCTCCTGCACATCCCCAGCTATTTTCCCCACTGTCTTTCCCACTTTCTGCCCTTTTCTCACCACTTTCCTATCAACCCTTTTTTCTTTTCTTTAAAAGAAATTAGCGCAGGGGTAAGCAGTCATAAGCACTTTTAAACAGCAGTTAGCAGGTTTCAGCCTATTTGTGCCAGGATAAGCAATGCCTACACAGGTTAAACAATTTAGAAGCTAGCTGAGTATAAGAAACTGTAACTGGACGTTAGCAGTGCTTACCTCCGTGCAAACCCACTTACAACTGCTTAAAAGTGCCTTAATCACTCTGTATCCAATGGCCCGTGTTCTACCCAGCAAGAAAATAAACAGCCACTGCAAGGCTCAAACCCAGGACCCTGTGCACAATAGACAAACTAATTTACCACAAAGCCATGTCAGATACACATAACACTGATGTTTGTGTGTATATATTTATATCTAAATAGCTATATAAATATCTATATATGTAGATATATGTCTATAGATATATATGTCTACATCTATATGTATATATATATATATATATATATATATATATATATATATATATATATATATATATATATATATATATATATATATATATATATATATATATATATATATATATAAAGGTCTAACTGCTGGACTGCATGTGTATACCCAGGTATCATATGGTAATATAGATTTGCAATCACTTAATAGTACTGTTGTATTAAGCACTGTTCCCCACACTGTGCAACATAAGTAAAATGTGTAGGAATGAGAGACACATAGACAGAAAACAGTGAAAAGACAGACAACAAAATCCAAATAGCACACGCAACTGAGATGTAAACTGTTGTATTTTTAGCACACACAGCTATGGTTCGAATTCTGGGAGTGGTAGTAGTCTGCATACAGAATCATACCCCACAGCTGTACAGATATGTCCAGAATGTCCAGTAAATTGGCCCATATCGACTGCCTGTCATTCTGTCACCCTGGGAAATCAGTGGGATGATCCCAAACATATTGGCAGCAAACAGGAAATACAACTGATTGACACACATCTATGAGAACAAAGCTGGCGCACTAGCAACTCCCCAAAATCTTATGAGAGTAATAAGCCACGTATGTCCCATTTACATCCCCATGTTGTCAAGCTGTGACAAGAGTGTGTACAGTAACAGAGTGAGATGTATGTGCATAATAGTAATATGGAATCTAGTACTGTGTGTGGCAACATTCAGGTAGTGCTAACAAACATTGCTGTCACAGGTCTGTTAGATATGAACACTGTGCCCAGAAATAAAAGAATGATACCCTGTACTGGTACTGTTTACTTTGGTATTGTATGGCATTATGACTGATGCAGTTGCTCTGAATAATAAGGTATTACTCATCACTGTCACCCACACTGTGCTACATAATATAACTGTCTAGGAAATCCTGTATAAGAGTGCTGTATTACTAGGTCAGAATGTAAAACCACAGGAGAATTATAAGACAGAATGCAGAAAGGAGATATACAGCAATATCTATATAGCACACACAACTGTGATGAACAGTGTTTTAGTTTTAGCAAACACAGCTATGGTCTGAATCCTGGGAGTGGAAGTAGGCTGCATACAGAATCATACCCCACAACTGTACAGTTAAGACCCGAATGTCCAGTATATGGGCCCACTCTGTATCCAACGGGCCATTGGATACAGAGTGTTCCGTTGGGAGGGTGGCCTAATGGTTAAGGTGTTTGTCTTACAAACACAAGGCGCAGGGTTTGAGTCTCACAAGGGATAATTGGCTAGGCTTAAAATGGCTCGCAAGGGCAGTGAGCTTAGTACTAACCTATGAAACCTATATCTGCTGCCTGTCACCCTGTCCACCTGGTAAGTCAGTGGGACGATCCCAGATGTTTAGGCAGCAAACAGAGAATGCAACTGATTGCCACACAACTATGAGAACAAACCTGTTACTCTAGCAACTCCCGAAGCTGTTATGAGAGGAATAAGCCAAGTATGTCCTATCTACACCACCATGTTGTCAAGCTGTGGCCAGAGTGTGTATAATAACAGTGAGATGTATGTGCATAATACTAATACGAAATCTGATGCTTTGTGTGGCAACATTCAGGTAGTGTTAACAAACATTGCTCCCACAGGTACGTCAGATATGAACACTGTGCTGAGAAATAAAAGCTTGATACCCTGTACTGGTACTGTTTACTCTGGTATTGTATGGAATTGTGAGTGTTACAGTTGTGCTGAATAATAAGGTATCACTGATTACTGTCACCCACACTGTGCTACATAATATAACTGTGTAGGAAATCCTGTATAAGAGTGTTGTAAATCACTAATGGCTGAAGAGGGCAATAGTCTAGATATGTCCCAGTTCACCTGAATGTGGTCAAGATATGGCCAGAGTCTGTGCAGAAAGAGATGGACAGGTATGTGCACAACATCAACCAGGAATCTGGGAGTATGAGTAGAAACAGTTAGTTAGTTAATTAGTGTTAACAAACATTTCCTCCACAGGTATACCAGGTAAGAGGTGTATACTGCAGGTAAAAAACAGTTCATGTATAAAGATGATGACAGCCATATCACTGTCCAAACTAAGGCAATAGGGCTGTGTAGTAATACTTCTAAGATACAGATAACAGCACTGAGTAAGAAAGTAATGTGAACTACAGGAATATACTAGTTTTTAATTGACATATTTCTCTCCTCCCCACCATATCTCCAATAATTAACTAAATACCCACCTCAACTGGTATGTGATGACTTCACTGTTATGTTGAGAGATATGTTCTAGTGGTTGATAATTATTTTAAACTGTTTCTATGCATGTGCTATGTTGAAATACTCCAAAATTGGTGGTATAGTGCCATCAATGTACCTGCATGCTGTTGTTATTACCGCTGTGCTCCCATATATGCATGTGTTCCGTTTGCTATGCAACTGTTCCGTATCTGGTGCCTGGGTCAATGGGAATATCTATGCATGCTGCTATACCTAACCCTGGAATGTGTTGACTGTTACTAACCCACATATGTTGATACACCATAAACATCATAGCAAGTATGGGAAATAAGGTCCCAGCGGACCCACCGGTCCCACCGCAGCTGGCTGTGGCACCAGGCACCAGCACGTCTGGGGTCAAACCCGGGATCTCCTCGTCCACTGGTCCTGTGATCCTGCACCATGTTCAGGTGGAACCGCCTCAGGGGATGGGGCTTGCCCCCCCCCCGGGTGCGGCCACGGAAATGAACCTGTCACCCGCTGCCAGGTCTGGGTTGTGGTGCGTGAACAGCTCGATCAGCAGTTTGGAGATCTTCTACGCCAGCTCAAGGGCCACTTGTTGTGACTAAAGGGTTGGCCTGGCTCTCCAACTCAGAACCCAGCACAGCCACCTTTGGGGTTGTGAAGGTGCAGTGGTGACTGCCCACGGGTGGGGATTTCAGTCTCACTGTTTCCGCTAGGGGGCTCATGGGCTTCCAGTTTCCCAACAACCCTCCCCATCAAGGTGTTTACATGTGTCATATACCACCCCTGAATGCATCTTGTTTGTCTTGTCTGTTAACATACCCAACCTACCTCCCCAAATATACCTACTATCCCTCCCCAACATCCCACTCTCACCTGAAAAAAAAGGGGCAATCTGTTCCCCAAAAAAATATTGCCCCATACATAGCTGGCCATTTCACACATGTATCCACTGGACACATGTAATCTGGTCTAATTGGCATTACAACATATTATTGTTGTCCTCACCCCTCTCTTGGGGGTTTGAGTGTCCAAACCTACCTCCAAATTCATTGTGTATGCACAGCTGTTGCTGTACAAGAAATGGGCAGCTGTGGGCCTTCCCTACACCCTCCTGCACATCCCCAGCTATTTTCCCCACTGTCTTTCCCTCTTTGTGCCCTTTTTTCACCACTTTCCTATCAACCCTTTTTTCTTTTCTTTAAAAGAAATTAGCGCATGGGGTAAGCAGTCATAAGCACTTTTAAGCAGCAGTTAGCAGGTTTCAGCCTGTTTGCGCCAGGGTAAGTAATGCCTACACAGGTTAAACAATTTAGAAGCTAACTGAGTATAAGAAACTGTAACTGGACGTTAGCAGTGCTTACCTCCGTGCAAACCCACTTACAACTGTTTAAAAGTGCCTTAATCACTCTGTATCCAACGGCCCGTGTTCTGCCCAGCAAGAAAATAAACAGCCACGGCAAGGGTCAAACCCAGGACCCTGTACACAATAGACAAGCTAATTTACCACAAAGCCATGTCAGATACACATAACTCTGATGTTTGTGTGTATATATTTATATCTAAATAGCTATATAAATATATATATATATATATATATATATATATATATATATATATATATATCTATATAAAACACTTATACATAGATATATATGTCTACATCTATATGTATGTATATATATATATATAGATATATATATATATATATATATATATATATAGATATATATATATATATATATATATATATATATATATATATATACACACATACATATAGATGTAGACATATATATCTATAGACGAGTCTATATGACATGGTCGACAGTTCATATGATCGACACTCATTTGGTCGACAGTTCATTTGGTCGACAAGCAGATTTGCCCCCTTCCCCAATGTTGTGCAACCCTGGAGTTGATATATATAGTTAGGGGGGGTGTTGGGGGCAACCCCCCCCACCTCAAATGCTTGTCGATCAAATGAACTGTCGACCAAATAAACTGCCGATCATTTGAACTGTCGACCATGTGATATAGACCCATATATATATATATATATATATATATATATATATAAAATTACAGCAATATATATATGTAAGCATATTATATATATCTACATAGGTATATACAGGCAAAACCATGTATGTCCACATGCACCGTTAATGGAGTTGAGGGGGCCCATGCAACATACGTCTTGTACGTATAGGTAACCCCCACCCACAGCCAAACACGTCTGCCCTGCATAACAGTACCAACTGTTGCAGATCCCATAACCAGGACATGACACAACAGCAGTGGACTGATGGCAGGAATGGCAGCATGACATACTCACAGCCCACTACATAACAACTCCTAACAGCATGTCATATCTACAAAGTCTGGTATGTAGGTGGAGGGCAGAGGCTGGAACACAGTCCCATATGTGTAAAACTTTTGTCATAGACTAAGCAAGTTGCTGGTGTTACAGGATAGCCTGCAACATACCCTTAGTCAGAAATATGAAGTTAGAAAAAGAAATGGATGTAGCCATGTACTGATAGCACTCAACACACACACTGCCAGTGATATATCTGACAGAAGACCTGTGTAGTGGATAGACAAAACATAATAGGCACACCTCTGGCCATCAAGAGGATAGGCCCACAGTTGAGAGCTATGCAGGCAGCCTGCATTCCAAGTTAAACTACTATGTACACACAAACCCTGTAACACCAGTGCTATACAATGCATACAACACTGTTCACACTCTGTCTGTAGTTCTGGAACCTCCAAACAAATATGTAGCTGGCCTGAGTGTGCAGGTTCTCCTGTAAGACATATTGATACCTGCTGTCTGTAACACTGATGCCCACACACAGGAAGGATGTCTGTCATACAGAAAAGGTAAAGGGACCATGCCCACATGATGTAGGGATTTGTAGTAGTTGGTTGCCATGACAGTGGTAATTGAAAGTACTACACAGCATGCTGCATGCAGGTAGCAAATGAAGGATACTGATTGATGCAGAGGCCATCAACTGATCATGTGCATCAACTACAAATTCCATGCTGCAATCTATGCAAAGCAGCTCATTCCATTTACTGGAGAGAGACTGAGAGTGAGAGAGAGAGAGACAGTGTGCATATAAGGCACAAAAAACAAAAACATCCAGAAGAGTCTGCATTCCCAGAACAGGTATTTGTAGTATATATGTATGTAAGTGACCATAGTACTTGGTCCATAAGAATGGGATAGATGATGTGGAATGATTTATATGTGCCTTCAGGTGTTGTTGTTGTAATGATGTTCAGCTGAACAACTACTAAGGACTATAGAGTCTGTCCCTGTGGGTAGAGGGGCATACCTGTCAACTGTGCAGAGCAGCACTGACTGATGAGATGTAAGCCATCATAGTGTGTGTGTTATGTAATGGGAAGTATGTATATTACATGGCCAATAGCTGGTGGTGGAAGTAATGCCATTATGATGGACACGTGGGTTCCACAACCCACCTCTTGCAGGATACTCAGGTTAATCCGTATTGTCACATACAGGAATGCCATAGCTGTCTAATAGGGTTACATGCAATCTGGCCCTACATATACCCCCCTAATGTCAGGCGGTGTCCATATGTGTCCATATGTGGCACTTGTCTGTATTGTAGCAAGGCAGAACAGTGCAGCTGTGCAGGAAGGTGTTGTGAGATTGTGGACCTGATGTCTGAATGTACTCAACATATAGGTATTCATATGTATATATATATATATATATATCTATCTATCTATATATATATATATATATATATATATATATATATATATATATATATATATATATATACTTTTATGTCCACAAATATAGATACCCATGTGTAGCTATATATATATATATATATGTGTATATATATATATATATATATATATATATATATATATAAGCACATATATACATCACATATATCTACACATATATATAGATATATACCTATATGCACGTCTACATATATACAAACCCACACACAAACATATATGTATGTATGTAAATATATTTCCCTAATATTACTACCACAGTGCTGCATGCTATGTGAGTGGAAACAGCACACATAGCAATACATACAGATATTTACAGCTATCAGTGTGTGCAACATGGATGGGTATGTCACATGTGAACCCTTGTTGGGACCACATTACCCTTGACTTTGAAGTATGGAATGGGAATATGGGGAAGCATGGCAGGTATAGTTGTCGAGGTGGTCAGGGTTGGTAGATATGGAGGACAGCCTAAAGGGGTGGTATGTGACATATGTGGTAGGTAAACACCCTGGATGGTGTGTGTGGTCTGTGATGTGTACACCCCATGGACTCCAATATGGACACAATGGGAACAAGCCTTCCACCCACTGCTACTCACAACAGCAGTCCACGTCCCGAAGGTGCCTGGCTTAGAGGCTGAGCAGGAGGAGCATGTGGGCCCTGTGAATGTATACTGGGTGCCTCAAGGTGATGTAGCACATCCCATATGTGTCTGTGGCACCCGTTATGGAACAGACCCTAGACCTGACCTCAGGGGACAGGAACATGTCTGGGTGTGCCCCTAGGGGGGACAACATCACCTGGGTTGGTTCTATCTGACTGTCTTGCTGGACCAGTACATGAGGAGGCCCCAGGGAGGGTCACACATGTGATGTGGCCTGATAACATGAGCAGATGAGTTTGGAGAGGTGGTTCTGCTGGATGATAGTACGTATACATGCTATTGTGTCACTGTTATAGAACATATGTCAGTAGTAATAGTCTACACAATCCCAGAACATGTCCAACAGCATGCATAGATAACTGCAATAATACAGAATGTCAGATGTGCAGCAAACACATAGCAAGCATACCACAGGCATATATGGAACCACACATTGCACAATACATGGTACAGTACAATATCTGCCCACTGGTAGGTATGCTGTAGTCATACCTATTGAGTTGTGTGTACAGTTTGTTGTCACTGATAAAATGTGGGGGTGACAGTGATGTGTTTCAAGAACTGTGGTATCCTTGCTGCATGACTTGCTCACACCTGTATCTATCTTTATGTCTTTCAGGCATGATGTCTCATGGAAGGCTGTCAGCCTACACAGCAGCTGAAAATTAAATCTTGCTGAATGAACTAATACAGCACTATACGATCCTGTTTGGCCGGGCCGCCTATGATTAGCAGGAGTGGACCACCCTGTGGAATGACCTAGTCAACAGGGTCAGTGATGTCGGACTGCACAACTGCAGTTATGAGCAGGTCTGGCATAACTGTTCTGACCTGTTTCAGAATGTCTGTTGGCTTGCTACTGCAGTTTGGGGGATCACCTCGCCTCAGGGGGTGCCATGCCATTCATCCCCCCTGACATGTGTGGAGGAGCTCCTGGCCAGCCTTGTGGCACCTGCCCATCCAGCCAGCCACCAACCACCAGACACCTTTGTGGAGGTGGGTACCACCCACTCACCGGCCGAGAAGTGTGCAAGTATGGCCACAGGGCACATCCGTAGACCACCGTTGTGTATACATCCACATCGGTACAGGTAGATTATGCATATCTGACATGCCATAGATATATTTTGTTGCTGCATAGAAGTGATAAACAAATGTCCATATGTGGTAGTATTGCGGAAATGTACTGTTGATGTATTATAATACTGCACCCACCCTGTAGCAATGCCACAGGTGTGGCCACTGACTTTTCATCTCTCACCCTCTTATGTAGGTCCCTCTGGGATACCACCAAGGCAGCAGCCTGTAGCTGGTGAGTATGGTTTATGTATTTGCTTACCAATACACCGGGCATGTAATGGCGATGGTATATTCCATACTCACATCTAACACACCTACCCAGAATGCATGCTATACATGTGCACTTATTGTTGCTGTGAAATGTATGGCATCACATGGGTGATCATGATGGGGTAATGAAAGGATATGTCAGTCACCTGCATGATAACTAACATCCTGTCATTGTGGAATGTGTCCACAGGGAGTAAGAAAATGGTGGGAGACATGGCCTACAGTAGAGACATGTATGGAAAAACACCCATATACAGCAAAACACCAGTGTATATACATGTAGTACAATGGCAACTGCTGCAGAGATACACTATACATACGTCATTACACTGGTCCACATTATCAGCTGGGACTAGGCTGTAACATGTGGTGTTCAGTGTATGGGCACTGCAAAGTGACACATGTGCAGGGCTTACTTGTCATGCATCTGCAAAAAGGGTGAAGGAGGGGGGGTGTCAGTATGACACACCAGTGCACTGCAGCAGGGATCCTAAGGATGCTAAGAATGGCTGTATCTGCACATAGTCAGGTTCAGGCAGCCGTAACCCTACCCCAACAGCAATAGTGATGGCAGTGTGTGAACACCAAGGGATGTGCACATGAGTAGACCTTGAAAATCATGCAGATTAGGGGGACATGTGTAGGGCAGACTGAACATACACTGGCAAATGCAGATGGCCCACACTGGTATACCCCTGCCAGGAGTAGTGACTGCTGTAGTACACACAACAAGAGGTGTGACAAACCATCATGATAAGGGTGTGCACACATATGGCCACATGGTGTGTATGCATTGCGGTTAGCATCCTCACACCTAACACATTCCTTAGACACTGCATGTGAAAGTACAGGACATATGTCACATATTGGGCTCATGTACTGTTAAGATATGTGGTGATGTGGTCCCATGGCAGATCAAGAATGGGTGCGTCATATCAATAAGTGTGTGTACACCCCCATAGCCATTGTATGCTCTGATGGTTATCAGTGTAGGAGAACTGAATTAGTCATACATGGTCCGCTGAGAATCAGACATCAGGCATTCACAAATGACATCTGTCAACATATCATCCCAGGTATGTGTTGCTGGAAAACATAGGGGCTGTGAGCATTAAAGCTGACATAACTGACACAGTAGTACACATTCAGCAAGGGGCTGTACACCTGTGATGTGTGGTGCACAGTATATTGCAGGGTGCAGAACAGGTGCACAGCAATACTGTGTACATGGGAGCAGTGATATCCAGGGGAAGGAGCTTCACCTAGCACATGCATCATGCACATGTATACTGTTGCTAGCATGCATTGACTATAGCTGTACTGCATGCTGTTGGGTACCATATGTTATGCATATTGACAGATGGATAATGGGAGGACTGTGTGTACTATCATTGTGCAACCTCACCTGTATGTGTGTGTGTGTGTGTGTGTGTGTGTGTGTGTGTGTGTGTGTGTGTGTGTGTGTGTGTGTGTGTGTGCGTCGTCCTGGTGGGTAGTTAGTTTGTCTGTAGGCTCACTCTGTTGAAGTGGAGGTAGGTTGATGTATGTAGGACATGTGTGTGTATGTGTATGTGTTTGTGCGGCTGGCCATGTATGCCCATGTGTGATTGTGGGGTGTTCATACAGCAGTACCTCCCTCTGGGATCATGCAGTACATGGATACTGACTGCCACATTACACACCAGGAATACTTGTCATGTGTGTAATCACAAGACAGCTGATAGTATAATATGGTCTGTAGCATGGAACAGGCATTGAAATGGAAGGTAGATACCCTTAATATCGCATTCAGCAGAGGTGTCACCTACAACCCACGTATGCAGCACTACAGATGCATTGGGGAAGTACTAGTCAACACAAGAGAGTGTATCCATACATTACAGTTGTCACATGATAGGCTGAATGAGCAGCATATCTGGCATGTACTGAGCATTACATACACATGACACACCAGTGCACGATATTATGGATTGAACATAGTAGCCCACACATATAGGGGCCATGCTGTCTGTACATACACAGGGTGAACACTGAATGACAGCAGTGAGGCCATCTAAAACCTTTACACACAGGTCAGGCAGGTAATGTAGTAACAGGTCTTTTTTTTGTGATTGCTTGTGTAGGCATTTAGAGGACTGATATGTTAATGAGTGTTATCAATGTGTGTATGTTACAAAGTGTGATGCAGGATGGGGTACACATGGACATATACGTGGGGCTGTCTGTAAAGTCGCAGACAGGTAGGTATTACAGTGGTGTGTGTGTGTGTGTGTGTGTGTGTGTGTGTGTGTGTGTGTGTGTGTGTGGGTGTGTGTGTGTACTATTAGGCAATGCTGTACAGGTTTTAAAGTGTGTTTATTATTTTCCCCCACAGGTGGCAGGGTGGGTCAGGATCCCTCCTGCATGCAATCTGATGTTGGTGTCCATACAGACACCGAAGATGATGATAGTACTGTTGAGGCACAGGTAGGGTTGTCAGGGGCTGACACTGTGCCATCATTTGACATCCCCCTTTTAGCCACCCCAACCCCATACAAAGTTTTAGTGCCTATACATACCCCATCACCAGTGGCTATAGCGGAGGGACAGCTGGCCTTTGGTGGCAGTGCACAGGAAAGTCTGGTAACCATGCCTACTGTGTCAGGTAGCAGTAGGCATAGCCAGATGTCTGGCAGGGCACCACATAGGCAGATGTCCCTGGGTGCTCGTGGTAGGGCCACTGGACAGCATGCCCCTGGCAGAGGCGACATAGCTGATACCAGCAGGTGCATGTTTCAGGATGTCATGGCAGCGCAGACACATATGAAACATTACACCAGACAGTGCCTGAAGTTGCAGAGGGCTGGTCTTACATCTGTAAGCAACAACATCCGTGAACTGTCAGGTGCCATCCAAGCTTATACCAAGCTCATTGATAGATGGCATGGTGAGATGATGGCTCTCATCAATCGTGGTATGTCAGTGCTTCAACGTGTGCTAGGGGTGCGGCAATGGCTGCGTGGATGTAGGCCAGCAACACCAACAGCTGGCAGTCAATGTGGACATGCTAGGACACCAAGGGGCTCCCATAGTGGCAGTACCAGCCCTAGCAGTGCAGAGGGGGCACTGTCCACACCACACCACAGCAGGCCTTGTGCACGTGGCCCTGGCCAGTCCCAGGAGGGACCTGGTACCAGCGGACATTTGTCATCAGCAGGTGAAAGTAACACATCGAGGCCTGGACCTGGGCATGCCCATGAAACCCCTGGCAGGCACAGTCCACGTGTCCATAGCCAGAGGCAGTGAACTGCACTGCCTGCCAGGTACGGTCTGCAGCTGTCCATAACCACTTGTTTAGGGCAGCCACATGGTAGAATTGTGTGCATGCATACCCATACACTACACAAACACACCTAGGGCAACCCCATACCTATACACACCACATCACCATGCCCAGCTCACCTTAGTACACCCCTCACCCACACACATGGTGTCAAATGTATGGCCCACCCTCGGCCTCTGGCAAACCAACAACACACCCTGTGCATTTGATAATACCTGTGACACATCCCTGTCATCCATACCATCAATGCAGGGACAGGCTAATATGGTTCTGATGCACACAGTGGCTGTACTACAGTGTACCACAGTACTGCAGTGTAACATGTTCTAAGGAGTAAAGTGTAATGCATATATGTCAGGTAGTGTAGCCATCCAGCAATGATGCATTATAGCTGTTAGTAACACTGGTTGATTGTGGTCTCTATAATGTTATCCATTTGTGTTGTAGGTGTACATGTGTCAACACAAGGATGGTCAGCAGTCATATTCCACAATGTGGTATGGCACTGTGGTGACAGCATGGCTGTGACATATCTGGGGTACAGTTGAACACATGTCACAGGTTAGTATAATGGTTATTGCCTGTGCCACATGGACAGGTGACCCGCTGGGGCATGTATACCCTGCATCCTGATGTAGACCCATCCACATACACACACACTGTTACTTGGTAACACTGGGACTAGACCCCTACCTAGGTATGTAGTGATACTGAGGTGTGTGGCTTGCATTGTACACACCACCCAGCGTTTAGGGTGAGGTGTGTCCCAGGTTACATGTTACATGCAGAATATCCCCAGATATATACACTAAGCTAATGGGGGATGTAATAGGTGTATATGCACAATACATAGTGTGATATTCCTTCATATACACATTAACAGACACATAACAGGCAGGCACACATCCGGCAGACCATGGCCTATCGCTGCTAACTAACTTGACCATGTGTCCAATGTGTTACAAGTAAGCCACACACAGCACATGCATAACTGGCCTGGATTGTGCTATCAGTTACCTGTATGGTTGATGGTGACAGTGGTAACCATAACATGGTACATGGGACATATACCGGGTGTACCTAGGTGTAATGACAGTGTACACAGCACCCACATCCCCCAGTGGATATTGTACTCCCTGAAACCCATGATGACACTCTCCCATATCCACCATCACACATTGGCCACGACTACAATACAACCCATAGTATACCCCAACAGTGGTTCTACAGGGATATGCATCTAATGCACATGCCACACCCATAGTAGGGTGTTTCATTGTCATTCCTCACCTGTAGGCAGCAACAACACTATCTGTACTACTGTTTGGCAATGGGTATTATAATAGGAGTATGTGGCCTCGGAATGCTGTACCCTACAGATATACAGACATGCACACATAAACACACACTTGCCAGAACACAATGGATATCACATGCCTGTCAACCCATTTGTACAACACTGTTGTGCTGGTACTGCAAAGCTTGCATAGCCAGTATGGAGAGGAGCTAAACAAGGTATATGTAATGTCCCATACAGCAGCAGCCACAACTGACTATGGCAATGGGTGTTCCAGTGGTTGTGAAGGCCCTCATGGAATTCCGAAGTACAGGTGTGCTAACACACAGACACTGCAATACTAAGTCATGCACACATACACATGTGTCAGTACAGGGGTGCATTGCTGCAGATGGTTATAGCTGTGTACCTAGCTATTGTCCAAGGAGAGATGGGTTGTGTAGGGGGTGTGTGTACAGTGGTATCCTGCCACCTGCCAAGTGGCAGCAGGTAATCTATTGACAGACACTACTGTGGTGATCCTCAGGGTGAGAATGACATGCATCAGCAAATCCTCCAGGTGCCTCCTGCACACGGCCACAGAGGTGATCAAGTTGACATGTATGCAAAATGCATTACAACACATGGTTAGTGTCTGTGATGGAGACCTATACCAAGCATGTTCTGTTGACTGTGATAGTGTAGTCAAGGTATCTGTGGCATGTGGTGCCTACAGGGTGTCATCTCTTATATGTGCCAGTTCTTACAAAGCTGGGCAGGCATGTCAGTGTCAATCAAGCTTAGGTTGCCTGTAGATATCCCAACTGGATACCTGCCATCTGCAGATCTGTACAGGGACTGACAGTCATAAGCTTGGCAAGTAGCTATGCAGTATGATGAGTGTGTTGACAGATAGATGTTTGACAACAATATGTATCCCATAACTACATGTCAGAAGCCCTCACTAACATGTGCTGTACAGACGGTAGTCAACAGTTACATTCCACATGCCGGATCATTACCCAGTAGGAGTTATATACTGTGACACAGCTCACATACCAGGGATACAACAGGGAGGCCTCAGAGTCCAGCTATGCCTGCAGGTGTGTACATTTAGCACTCTGCTCTTGCCTGGGTAAGCACTGTCAACAGTAGTACTGCTATTATACACTACATGCCAGTGTGACAGCAGCTACCCTGAGCTACTATCCCACACATGACACTCACACCCCACATAGCTTAGCACCACTTAGCTTCACACAAAACCATGCAAATGTGCTTAAAGCTGCTCAACACTGCCTTAATCACTCAGTATCTGACAGCCCTCATTCTGCCCAGCAACAAAATGAACAGCCCTTGCAGGTATTGATCCCAGGACCCTGTACACTATAGTCACAACACTTAACCACTACACCATGACCACTGTGAAGGCAACTGTTGTTTTAAAAATATATCTGTCAATAAACATATTGAGTAGTATTGAACAATTGCCTTTACTTCCACAGTTGTGTAGTACTTGTTATTAATATGGCTGTTGCATCACGTATGTTGTTTTTAGCATAATGTACACATAGCAGATACAGACGGTGAGATACATATAATAGGTTGATATATTTCTACATGTACATACACATGTATGCTCACATCTGTATAGTGCAACATATATATGGCCATGTGTACATCTCTTTGTATGTATATATATATATATATATATATATATATATATATATATATATATATATATATATATATATATATATATATATATATATATATATATATATATATATATATATATATATATATGTATATATATATATATATATATATATATATATATATATATAATAGCTATATATGTATGCACATCCTATGTGTACAGATATGCCTTTATATGTGGATATATATATATATATATATATATATATATATATATATATATATATATATATATATATATATATATATATATATGTAGATATCTATAACTATATGTGCATATATATCTATTCTGATATACCTATTACTGTTAATATATATGTAAATATCCATACATATATGTGCATATGTATCTCTGTATATGTGTTGACAAATTGCTCTGTATATGTATATATCTGAGTGTTTATATGTGTGTATATATATATATATATATATATATATATATATATATATAGATATACATATACATATACATATCCATCTATGTATGTTGATATGTCTATGTGTATATATTTATATAGATTTATGGATAATTATATATACATATACGTTCACTATATGCCCTGAACATGGAGTGGAGCCCTACCTCATCCCCAATAGTCCCAACCTCTTAGTGCAAGGGGATGGCAGGTATATATTGCAGGTATATTGGTAGACTATTGCTACATGTTGTGTGTGTGAGGTCACATCTGATTTTAACATGTGCACCACTGACTACTGACAGACATCCTAAGGACATCATAGTACAGTACCACTGCTAGCACAGTAATGATCCTGTGGACTACAGCAGAGCTATGGCCAATATATGTGGACGGTCTGACACACTCTGGTCAGTCCAGAGGTGTACACGGAACCCCTTAGTGCAAGACATGTGGACCAAGCCTGACAATGTGGATGTTAGCCATGTAGATGGGTATATCAGGTAAATACTGGTATACATTTGCCCCCATTGGTTATGCATTCACACACCCCTGTCTGTCCTGACACATAATAACCACTAGTGCAGAGGTGCCATAGCCACATATTACCCACTAGTTAGTGGCATACATCTGTACAGCATCCCACCACTTTGCCTGATATACATGACTGTTATGGTGGCCTGGCTGCAGTACATCTGGCAAGTGTCTGGACATAACATCTCACTGGGTAAGTACACTAAGCTGCTAGGCATGTAACAAAGCACTGTGCAGGCTACAGGCAAACTGCCACAACACTGGCCTACATTTCCTATGGGGGAATACACATGTACCTGCAAATATAGCAGCCTCTACAGGCATGTCACAGCACAGACTTACAGACACCTGTGTGAAAGTGCATAACCGCAACCAATGTGAACACAGCCACAGCCGCATATGGTAAGCTAGTGTAATATTACAGTATATGGACTATTTGATTAACACCATCCTCATATGTGCCACTCACACACTAACCCTACATATACTGGGCCACTACACAGTGTGGTCTGATGCCTGTCTGTGGTATGGGACATGTGTGTGTTTGGCCCTACAAACATTTAAGCTGATAGGGTAAAATACAGTGGAGCAGCATGTAACATCAGATCAAGACCAACGACATCTACCACAGTTTGTACACAAGCCAGGGTACATATTCACAATACACACACTGTCAACAATCACCATAAGTACACAGACCTCAGTACTGTACACACAACAACAGAATTCCCAGGTTATGTCCTCAAATATAACCCCTACTGCACATAACATGTGTAGCAGTCTGATATCTCACTGGCTTGTTATCAGATTTGATGTCAATAAATATGGTGTATAGAACATATGCACCTCTTACTGCATGACATATGTACAAAGGTTGACAGAGTTGTGGCTGGAGGCACAAACACAGGGCCAATATCGACATGTTGCTGTGATAACCTCATACATTTACTGCTGTAACAAGGTTTGTTGTGACATATGTCCTATGATATATATAAAGTCAGTAACTGTCATGGCTGTCACCATGTACTGACTGCAATCTTCACACTATGCTTCTGCTATCCACAGATAGGTGCTCTGTGGGTAACACAAGAAACAAAAGGCATCACACACTGCCCAGTCTGCAGATGACACTAGAGTTGGGGATTTCCTCATAAACATAGCACTGACATGACAGGTATTAAAACATGTAGGACAGCCATATCCACACACACCCTGTTAAATCAACATTACTCCAAATGCAGTATAGCAGCACTTACATTCTGTAGTCATGTTAAGCACATCCCGCTCCTGTGTGTGCCTGTTTCCCCAGTGTATGTTGTTAGAGGCAAATCTCCAATCCATCTGTGATGCTGTTTGCCAAACAACAGATCTAGGTCCTGCTCACAGTGAATGAAAAGGACCAACACCAACATGATGTTCCTAGATATTGGAGTATGATGCCATGCACTTGGCTTTGGGAATGTTACTACAGCTGTTCCACATGCAGTCAGCTAGAGGAGGGCTGCAATTCATGCAAAGGCCATCAGATGATCATGAGCATCACTTACAATACACATGCTGCTGCCTAAGCAAAGCAGGTGTAAGTCTCCACATCCACCAGAGAGGGAGTGAGAGAGGCAGACAGAGGCAAAGATAAGTCAGGGAGGGGTGGGAGAGTAAACCTTAAGCATGTTTGTGTCACACACCTACCAATACAGGGTATCAAACCCCTGACTGACTATGTATTGCTATCATGTGTATGCAGTTATTGGATGTGCCACATAGGTTATATGTTGAGGAGTCCTCCAAACATATATGTGATGGTGCATGTGCAACAGTGATATGGTAGCTAAATGGTAGGTGTAGTACATGTGCCTGTCCACATGAGCAAGTGTCAGCATCAACACAGCCACACTCTTTCAGGGACCCACACACACTGACACACTTGTCAGGGTCAGGAATACAACTCCTCACTAGTTGTATTGTCACAATACAGTACTGTGCAGGTATCACATGCACCACAGGGGTTAGCCGAAGGTTATATGGGCATAGGGTATGTGGAGGTGTCTGACATCAGACATCATGCTTCAGTATGCCAATGGGGGTTGTAGTGAGTGTGAATGTGGTCATAGGCATCATACACCACACACATACAAACACAGGGTGGCAGTACCAACATGCATGGGTGCATTGCTTCACAGGTGTGTAGTGGTCAACTGTGCCAGACAGCTATACAAGGCTAGGTGATAAGTAAACCTTGGCATCAGGCCACATGGCAATGGTCTGCAGTGTGGCCCAGGGGTGTAGTGTCTGGATTGGCCCACACAGTTGGGTATTGTATTCACCATCCAGTCACCTGAGTAACTATTGTGTGTGGCCATTGCTGTGCATTGCATGTCATGTATGTGTTCCTTAGTCCATGACATGGATGGCGTCTGAGATGTGCACACATCCCACATGCATGTACATTGACATGTAGAACTGTACCTGGGATGTCTGGCCCAGGTTGTGTACACAGATTGTTATCATCAGATGTGCCAGTCCTGGCCTCATGTGGCAGGAAATGGTAATGGATAGCAGGTTGACCCTGCACCTACAATTGATAGCTTGATACAGGTATTCCCTGGTGTCAGTGGCATCTGTCCATACAGGGCATGCATTTAAGGCATGGTATGTCCTTTGTGGGTCATATTTAATGGCACCACAGGTGCTGCAGGTGTCCAGTGGGGAACATAGGGAAGGTGCACTGTCTGCATGTATGTGCCTATTGGATTGATGGACAGGGTGTCATGCCCTCTGTAGCCCACTGCAATCACACCATGGTTACAATCAGTGGGCAATATGCAGGGTACTACCAACATAGCGGTTGTTGCCTAGGCAAGTGTGTGTGTGTGTGTGTGTGTGTGTGTGTGTGTGTGTGTGTGTGTGTGTGTGTGTGTGTGTGTGTGTGTGTGTGTGTGTGTGTGTGTGTGTATGAGACATGGGTTGAGAGTGTTCTCTGGGTAATACAAGGGTTGCTAACTTTGCTCACCAGGCCTTGATGTCACATGTAGGGGTATGGATTTGCACCCCAGCCTCTCAACTATTTCACATCTGTTATCCCTGTAAGGTGGGCATTGTGACATATACTAGGGCCACCATATAAGAAATTTGCAAAACCTAATCCACAATGAGTCCAGTTTTTAGACACGAGCAGCCACCTCCACAAAGGATACAAATGACAAGCACAGACACACACAGAAACATGGACACACACATGCCATGCCTGGGATTACAACTCCTACCTAACTAGTTTATTACACTACAGCACTATGTAGTTATAGGACGTGCTACGGAGATTGCTGGAGTACTCTTTTACCAAAGGTGTATTTCACAGTGAATGACATCAGCAGCCTTGCCAAAGTAGGGCATTTGAATTGTAGTGAGTGTGACTAGCCTAAAAAGCATTGTCTCTACACATACATAGAAACACACACACAAACATCCACACCTTCCATGTGTGTGAATAGAACCCCTACCAGAGTACTATATCACACTACAGCATTATGCTGTTATAGGACATGCCAAGGAGATTACTGGAGTACTCTTTCCCCAAAGGTGTATTTCACAGTGAATGACATCAGCAGGCTTGCCAAAGTAGGGAATTTGAATTGTAGTGAGTGTGATTAGCCTAAAAAGCATTGCTCTTACCCAGACATAAAAACACACACACAAACATCGACACCTGCCATGTGTGGGAATAGAACCCCTACCAGAGTTCTATATCACACTATTGCATTATGATGTAATAGGATGCACCATGGAGATTACTGGAATATGCCATCTGCAAAGGTGAAATTTCACAGTGAATGACATCAGCAGGCTTGCCAAAGTACGACATTTGAATTGTAGTGAGTATGACTAGCCTAAAAAGCATTGCTCCCTACACAGACAGGGACACACACAAACACACACAGTTGTTATGTCTGGAATTTGAACTCCTACCTGACTAGTTCATCACACTACAGCAGTTATAGGATGTGCCATGGAGATTACTGGGCTACATCTTTCCCAAAGGTGTATTTCACAGGGAATGACATCAGCAGCCTTGCCAAAGTAGGGCATTTGAATTGTAGTAAGTGTGACTAGCCTAAAAAGCATTGTTCTCTGCACGCGCACACACACACACACACACACACACACACACACACACACACACACACACACAAACACACACAGTTACCATGACTGGTATTAGAACTCCTACCTAGCTAGTTTATCACACTACAGCAGCATGCAGTTATAAGACACACCACGGAGATTACTGGCTATACCTTTCCCAAAGATGTATTTCACAGTGAATGACATCAGCAGGCTTGCCAAAGTAGGACATTTGAATTGTAGTGAGTGCAACTAGCCTAAAAAGCATTGTTCCCTACACAGTTAGGGACACACACAGACACACACAGTTGTCATGTCTGGAATTTGAACTCCTACCTGACTAGTTTATCACACTACAGCAGTTATAGGATGCACCATGGAGATTACTGGGCTACATCTTTCCCAAAGGTGTATTTCACAGGGAATAACATCAGCAGCCTTGCCAAGGTAGGGCATTTGAATTGTAGTGAGTGTGGCTAGCCTAAAAAGTATTGCTTTCTGCACAGACACACACACAGTTACCATGTCTGGTATTAGAACTCCTACCTAGCTAGTTTATCACACTACAGCAGTAAGCAGTTATAAGACACACCACGGAGATTACTGGCTATACCTTTCCCAAAGATGTATTTCACAGTGAATGACATCAGCAGCCTTGCCATAGTAGGGCATTTGAATTGTAGTGAGAGTGACTAGCCGAAAAAGCATTGCTCTCTACACAGAGAAACACACAGTTGCCATGTCTGGGATTTGAACTCCTACCTGATTAGTTTGTTACACTACAACAGTACACAGTCATAGGATGTGCCACGGAGATTACTGGGTTACACCTTTCCCAAAGGTATATTTAAAATTGGATGACTTCAGCAATGTTGCCAAAGTAGGGCATTTGAATTGTAGTGAGTGTGACTAGCCTAAAAAGCTTTGCTCTCAACACACACACACACACACACACACACACACACACGTGCGCGCACACACACACACACACACACACACACACACACACACACACACACACACACAATTGCCATGTCTGGGATTAGAACTCCTATCTAACACATTTATCACAATACACAAGTGTATCATTATAGGACACATTTATCACAATACACAAGTGTATCATTATAGGACACACCATGGAGATTACTGGGCTATACTTTTCCCAAAGGTGTATTTCACAGTGAATGACATCAGCAGCCATGCCAAAAAAGGGCATTTGAATTGTAGTGTGACTAGCCTACAAAGCATTGCCCTCTACACAGACAGAGACACACAGTTGCCATGTCTGGGATTAGAACTCCTACCTAACTAGTTTATCACACTACAGCAGTTACAGTACATGCCATGGAGATTACTGGGCTACACCTTTCCCAAAGGTGTATTTCAAAGTGGATGACCTCAGCAGGCTTGTCATAGTAGAGCTATGGGGAGGGCAGTATGTGTGCATGGGCCATAACCCATTCATCTAGAGGTTGACACACCACATGCGGGCATACAAAGGGTTATATTCCACAGGATACAACTGCTATATGACTACTTCCTTGTACAGTCATGTTGCACAGTTAGCACTCTCACCACATAGTCTGTAATGCTGATGGATACCAGTGGCTAATGTCTACAATGAGTGACATTTACACCTCATGTGGTTGTAGCCATTTGGCTGTGTGCTGGGTGGGACAGGCCTCATAATGGATGGCTCCTTGTGACAGTCTCTTCCACACATCTATGTACATCTACGTTTGGCTTATTATAGTATGTAATCCTTGGATATATGTCTGTATTCCTATCCTCTGTGTGTGCAAAGCATGATTGGTGCATACTGAGGAGTGTATGCTCTAACATCTGCAACTGCCAGATATGTATGGTCCACTGTTGTTTGCAGACATGAGCTTCATTTGTTTATGTGTGTGAGCATGCCCGGTATGACCTTTCAGTATGTTGTTGTCTGACATTGCCTTCATTTCTCTAAGTGTGTGAGCATGCCCAGTATGCCCATCTGTACTGAATGTGTGGATCAATTCCAGGTAGTTTGTACTCCAGTGCAATCCTTTGTGTTGTACACCTACAGGTAGCAAACTGTTTCTGCAGGGTATCTGTCGATCATTTGGCAATATGGGGACACACTGTGCAGGGGATAGTGTGTACTGCAGGTGATTGTGTCTGTTCTGCTTCAACTACATGGTACTGCTGTTAGCAGAGATATTCAGATATGTGTACTGTTATACATTGTGATGTTTTCTGTCCTCATGTACTGTCAGGTGGACATTCTTGCTCACAGTGATGTCTTGGGGGACAAGGATGACTGCAGCTGTGTCCAGTATTGTGGACAGATGCCTACATATTCACTGTGAGTTTTGCCATTCTGGAGGGGGAGCTGCAGACACTTGCTGCTGGGTCTGTGTATCCGGTTCAGCACCTTGATACAGTGCTGGCAGAGGATCACATACTTGTATATCCATCAATATGACAGTATGGCCTTATCTTGCTCCGGCAATACCTCACAGCTGTAAATATTCACACAGGTTACCCAGAGGCAGGGGCCATGAGTCAGGACATTACCCCTATTGTGGTGTATGGGCAGGTATGTAGCCACCCATTTATGTATTTGCAGCCAGGGATAGAGTGTACACATAGCTTTGTGTTGGTCCTTGCACATTCCATGCTGCCCATGCTCCCACTCCCCCTCTGTTATTCTATCTTCTTCCATACATTATGCATACATTTTCTGATACTTTCCTTAAGGTTATCACCCCATCACAGCTGTGTTTTGGTGTTGGGCTACAGTTCATGCAGTGGGACATGGTGGACATGTTACTGTGGTTTGTCCACATGACCTTGCATATGGTTTATGTGGAGTGTGTTATGTTCTATTTGGGTGTCCATGACATAACATGCATTGACAGTATGTGTGAGACACAGGACTTTGGCAGAGGCCTGTGGGCCATTCCGTGTTGATGCATCCAGATGTGGCAGGCCGTTGCATTCTGTAAGTCCTACAGATTCAGACCACCATACAGTATATTTCCCCTGGGGTGACAGGGTAGGTGTTCTAGGTGTTCATGCCAATACCTTCTATCAGTCTTGATCAGGTGGTGTAAATGCTGGCAGGATGCCAACTATGGCTAGGGACACACTTGCATGGGACACCTGCACTGCATGCTGCATTCTTTTGCCAGTGCCATATACAGGTGGGGTCATATTGTACCCATTCCCCACAGCAGGGATACAACCAAAGAGGTACCCGTGGGTGGTGTTTGTGTAAGCTGGGTGCATGTGTGCTATGAACACTACTTGCATCTGACACACAGATATGCATGGAGCATTCCAGTTATGTTGAAATGTGCAGGTACATCAGCTGTTTCCCAATACATCAGTCCTACCTCCTTTGTGATCTGCAAGTGTTCGGGTAGACAACACCAGTATCCCCTACTACAGGACCAGATAATGTGATGCATACCTGTATGTACGATTCCATGGGTGTGTCCATTTCACAGTTGCACAATATATACTGTATGTTTGTGGTACTTTCCCCTGTGTACTGCTTGTATATCTAGCCCAACAGCCATGCCATGTCAATCTTTCAGATGGTGACACATACTACCACCATACATTTGCAGTGGTTTACTGCTAGCATATGTTATACTGGTGGGAATTGTCTTTGGCACTGCAGTTGCGAGGACTTGGCCCTGTCATCAGCAGTAGTGGGCAATGGCCACTAGGTCTTACCTCAACATGCATACATACTGACCACACTCACATAATATGAAACACACACCAACCTAACACACACACATACCTGCATATTGTGCAAATGCTACAATCTATCCTGCTACTTTGGCCACCTCTGGGCATCTGTGCTCCACTGGTATTATACCTACACATACATGTTACTACATTTCTACATAGGTTTATGGGGGGCACGCCTGACTGTTACGACATGTGTAGATCGGATATGGGGCACACCAGACCATTACTACATTTCTAAATAGGCTTGGGGGGCACACTTGACTGTTAATACATTTCTAAGTAGGGTTTAGGGGAGCACACCTGACTGTTTCTACATTTCTACACAGGATTGGGGGAGGAATACACCTGGCTGTTACTACATTTCTATGAAGGATTGGAGAGGGGGCACACCTGTCTGTTTCTACATTTATTCACAGAGGTTGGGAGGGTCACATCTGACTGTTACTACATTTCTACGCTGGATTGGGGAAAGGGGCACACCTGACTGTTTCTACATGTCTACATAGGAGTGGGGGGCATATCTTATTGTTACTGCATTTCTACATAGGACTGGGGGGCACACCTGACTGTTTATAAATTTCTACACAGAATTTAGGGGCACAGCTGACTATTTCTACATTTCTACAGATGATTGGGGGGCACACCTGTCTATTTCTGCATTTCAACACAGGATTGAGGGATACACCTGACTATTTCTACATTTCTACACAGGATTGGGGGCACACCTGACAGTTTCTACATTTCTACATAGGATAGGGGGCACACCCGACACATGTGCACATTTGCTATGACTGTACTGGTACTCCATTTCATTCTGTACTCTAACCTATCATGCTGACTAGATGCATATCAGTGTACTACAGGTATTAGGTTTGATTGACCTACATATTAGTTTCTGACTTCCTACCCTTCAGAACTAACATCCCACTGCCTGATCTGCTGTAGTCTGTCTGTGTAGGCCTGGGGGGAGGTTACCCATAGGCATCATTCTGAGGCCATAGCACAGCCTTTGTTTGTGTTTGTCTACAGCTGTCCTGCTGGCTGAGACTGTTGTTGGATATATGACCCTCCCTGACTGGCATGTGTGAGTCATACTATGGTGACACCAGTATTTGTTACAGATCTCATGGTGCTACTATAGGTGTCTACTATCTGTTGGCATACCATTCAGCCACCCGATTCCCTTGCATGCTCACAGCAATACCATAGATACAGGTAACAACAAATAGTACTCCATTCAGCAATTGGTAAGTTGAGTGACTTACCTTGCGGGTGTGCCAGTATTGAGGGTGGTGCTGCAGGGCTGCCTATGTTAGATGCACATAGCACACTCCCTACACATGGTTCAGCACAGGTAGTGTCATGTTTGGCATCCCTTTTACTGTATGTGCAAGTTAGAGAGAGATGTCATTCCCTGGGTCCCTCCTGTGTCAGTGTATATGCTATGCGTTGCCTCTTTGCCAAGACCAGGGCATACTGGGCATGACTCCTTCTGCCTACTGGGGCAGGCTCAGGTTGCTCCTCCTCTGAGTCACTCTGTGTCTGTGCAGGCCTTGGCAATGGTGGGGGGCTGTGTGGCCCTGCCCCATGCTGTTTCTGCTGCAGCTGTTGCCACATGATCATATTGTATAGCATGGCACATACGATAACAATTTGGATAAATGTAGCTAGTGAGTACTGTAATACTCCACCAGATGTGTCCAGGCACTGGAACCATGACTTGAGCATCCCAAACACATGCTCTATTATAATTCTGGTCTGTGCGTGTGCCTCATTATGGAGTTTTTTTTGGGTGTGTGTGCATTTCTGATAGGTGTCATCAGCCACGGCTCAAGTGCGTAATCAACATCCCTCACTAGGTGACCGTAATGGATGTCCCCACTGACAAATCTCTGGTACAGCTGTGGCAGATGCCAGATGTGGGAATCGTGATAGCTTCCAGGGCAGCCAGCACACACTTTCATTATTATGCCCTGGGCATCACACACGACCTGGCAGTTGATGGAGGGGAAGACCTTGCAGTTGATGTAGACACTGCCCTGCTCACCGGGTGGTGCTTTGATGCATATCTCCGTGCAGTCTATAGCACCCACTACCTCAGGGTATTCTGCTATTTGATGGAACAGTTGCATATTGCTGGCCAACGCCTCATGGGTATTGGGGAAATATATGTGTTCACCGGCATGTGCTGACATGGCATCCAGGAACTGGTGGAGTAGCCTGGATGCTGATGCCTGTGAGATCCCCATCATATCCCCAGTTGGTCTTTGGAAGGTACCTGTAGCTAATATTCTTAGGCCTACACATACCTTGGTATCCACTGGGATGGGTTCCGCTCCGTTAGTTCTGTGTGTCAGGCGTGGTCAGCACAGCTCAACAATTTGCTGTAAGAGGTCCCTGTCCAGCCTATAGCGCTCCACTATCTCCAGCTCATGTAGCCCCTGGTAGGTTACCCTGGGTCTGTACTCTCTTCTCCGTCTCCTCACTGTGGGTTGGTCGACAGCATTCACATCCTCACCACCCTCAGCCTCTTCCACATGTTGTTGTATGATAGCTATTGCATCCCCTATCATTTTGTTGTTTTGTTTGTTAAAATTTCCCCGCTTGTATACACCGGTGGTGTAGAGTATGGGAAAAACCAGCGGGAAAGGTATTTTCATAGTTTATAGTAATGTTCTGGGCTGGGTTGGTCTGCTGCCTGTGTAATTGGCTGATTCTAATAAATTTCACCTGCCAGCTATGCTAGTTCTCCTAGATTACCTTCCTACTGCTGTTTTCCCTTCCCATTGCCTTCCTGTTTAAGCCTGGGGTGTGCCGCACAAACACAGTGCTCAAATGTGCACAGAGCTGCTATTTCCTGGTTTACTTTTTTTTTCTTTTAAAACCCAGTGCATGATTTGCACACCTGCTTAGGCAATGTAAAGAGTGCTAGGCAGCCTCAAACACACATTCTTTCTTAGCTCTGCTAAGCTAGGAGAAAATCCGAGCCACAGGGCTCCAATCCACTTACAGTTTACCTGACACACACCCCTATGATATCAGCTAACACCTAGGCTTGCACCAAGCTATTCCTGGTCTTACACTGTTGGGTGTTGACTAGCATGCAGGGGGTATCTGGGATTCAGTATCATTCCCCTCATTTGCATAGGATTGCCTGCTAATGCATAGTTACATGCCCCACACTGAACCTCCCCCCTTAGCAACCACTATTCACTGGCCATGTTGGCTTCTGCCTGCCATTGACTATAATGGCAAAATAGTGATTTTGGTTAGAATGCTTATTTTATGTTTTTTTTCTTATTTTCCGCACAATCCCATTTGCGCGCCGCTGCCCTACACTTAAACAGCCAAGATCGGCTAAAAAATGAAAGTTGATTTTTTTAATTTTGCAAATGTTTTCCATGCCATTGGCCTTATAGTTGGCCATTGGCATGCTTTCTACATGATATCCACCCTTTATTTGGAGCTGTCATGGCTCCATTTTGTAATTTGCAGAAATGTACTCCATTACTGGCGGAGTACATTTCTGCAGATTACACTAGTCCTGCACGGCCAGTTTCCAGCTTCCTGGATCGCAAATTCACCTCATTTGCATGGATTTCTCCTGCAAATGGGGTAATTTGCATACAGGGGCTGAGTCCATGCAGGACTAGTGCAGGAGCACTTGTGCATATCCCTACAGGTTATTCCTGGATCACACAGCAAACATATTGCCTGCTGGAGCTCTTGCACTAGTCCTGCATGCCATGCAGGGCTTGCAGAATCCAGGGGATTATCTTCCTTCTGTAGCCTTGTAGCCTGTGGTATCTCTAAGTATGATATTCAGGTTTCTACAATATCCTGAAGGAAAACAGCAATGTAACAAGAAGTTCATTGTAACACTCTGTGCAACAGTTGTCTTCCCAGTCGTTTTGTAAAGACCAACCGTGGACTACTTCTCTTCACATTCTTCATAAATGATACATGGTATGACTGTCGCAAAACAATATACTGAGGAAAACTCTGCATTAGTCCTTCTTCTTCATAGGCATTATCTCTTTTGAAACTAGAGTACAGATTAATTTTAGGTCACTTCTGACCTGACTAAGATTTTCTAATTTGTTCTTGACTGTAGCAAGACCAGTGATCATGGTATCATTAATTGAAGTTCCAGAGTTGTGAAAAGTCATGAATTACATCAAGCAAACATATCATACATAGCATTGATCCACTAAGGTTATGGTCACAGTATACAGAATGAATGAATTATAATAGGTGGCTTTCTCTAGCCAACCCAGCTAGCTCTGTAACCAGGATATCTAGCAAGGCTATTAGGTGCACCACTGCACAAACTGCACAAATATGCGCCTTATACATCCCCCCACAGTAATTCCTTCTCTAGCACACATAGGGCATTGCTTCCACCCATTCCCATCTAAGTGAAGGTGCAAGTCTTCTGTCTAGCACATAATGGTCCTCTTAGTGGTACACAATGTCTAGAATGCTAAGTGACAAACAGTGAATAACCCTCAATCTAACTAGGTCCTCTTCTCTACAAACCTTTGTCTACCTTCCACACATCCTCCATGTTGTTCTATCTCCATGGCACAGTTATGGTGCAAATTCTCCACCCACTCCCAACTCCTAGCATTAGCAGTCCCTTTTACAGACTTAACATTTGTTACTCATTTATTGCCACAAAATTATTGTAAAGCTTCCCTGACACAATGTGCTGTTCATTTCCCAGCACCTATTTATTGCTGGCATCTCTCCAGTCTCTTGCCATTTAATCCCTGGTGCATCTGATTATGTTCCACCCCCCACAACTCCCATACTGCTCAGATGCCAACATATATGGTAATGTGATCCCTGCCTCATACATTTCATTTCTCACTGCAGAACAAAGACCACATATACTGTTTTCCTTGTCACCAACACAAATATTATGGTCTCTCTCTCTCTCTCTCTTACCTTCCAGTCTGCGTCCTAGTACATCATGCATTAATCACCCTGCCCCTTTCATGACTCAATCACTGGCATACTAAGCACTGATCAACATCAACTCATACTGTTTTTCCTTGCAGCACCTTCCAACCACAGCAGCCATTAATCAAATACCTCACTACCTTTGTCCCTGCAGTTATGTCCCCAGCTTAGAAATCATTGATCAAAGACAGCCCATTCTACTCTATAATCATGTCCACAGTATACTAGGCATTAATTAAACACCTTCTTCTTACCTCTTCTCTTTCAGTGATCTTTCTGGCTTACCAAGCATTAATCAAACACTTCATTCCTACCTACTGAATACAGTCTTCCCATTGTAGACTCCAACTCGTGCACCAACACAAACACATGCACTGTTGTAAGCAAACGTTATCAGTTCAGCTCCCTTTCTGTTCACAGAGGACATCACTGTTTTTCACTTTAAAAAGCAAAAAGGCTGGCTGTCACAGCCAGAGAGTATTAGCATCCCTTTCTTTTAAACTCTTCCACATTCATCATGTCTACTTGTAGCCCACAAAGTTCATATCCAAACGTCAAACTATCAACTTAGTTTTCAAGACTGAGGAGTTATAGTTTTCAACAGTCCCATATTTGAACTAGCAGAAAAGGAGCAACTTCTCGAAAATAATTTATCCAAATAAAACTCACTTCCTATAGAATTTAGGAATAAGGTTAGCTATTCCAGATTTAGAGAAAAGCTGCTTGGTTACCTGAAAGACACATATGACTGTAAATGCTGTTGGGACAATAGTGCAGTGCTTTTGAAAATGGATCAATATTAGTTTGGGATTAATGTTGTATTGAACTAGTGTTTTATTCTAAAGTCTTTCTTAGCACTGCTGTGAAAGGACTTGTAAATGCTATCACACTGACTGACCAAGTAAATCGTATTCAATGTATCCCTTTCTTCAGATGCTGTTTTTCTGTTATATACTTGAATTTGATGGAAGAAAGACTGTGTAAACAGTATCCATGTTTATATGCACTGTGTCTTAACTCTGTTTCTTAAACTGTACTGGAAGCCATATCTTCCAACCTTTTTACTCAAGAATAAGTGATAATCCCAAAAATAAAGAGAATGAATAAATAGTACTCAAATTCACTTAGAAAGTTAATAGAACATCACGCTTTGCATCAGCATGCATTTTCTGATGAATAATAAGTATGAAACTCTAATGTCTGGCATTGACTGACTATATTCCTCACTAATTTACCTGAAAATCAAAACTTTAACAAGAGTCGGAGCAAAAATATGAGGCAAATCATTGATGTTCTGCAGTTGGGAGCCTTGTTGAAAATGTATACTTCTGCCTTATTCCTTCAGTCATGATTGTAGAAAAAGGTTTTGAATCAAACTATATCCCCAGTGAACAGATAAATTAATAAGAATAAAATAGTTCCTTTCAGTCATGTTACTGGTATACCAAACATTTATTTGAAACTCTTGCTCACCCTACTGCAGTCGTATATCTTACAAAGGAATAATATAAATCTACTCTATCTCACTTGTTTACACAAATAATAGGCTTGTTCACATCAGTGATTTGTGAAAAGTCATGAATACATATTTAAGTTTAATACTGTAGGAACAGTAAAGCACTAATATACAGCATAAACACTAGTAAATTATGCTACTCTACAATATTGCAAGTCCTTGACGTGAATAAGACAGACCTGGATGACAGCTGTTATGTCACAAGGTCTATGCCATGGCATTCCTAACTCCTCTTCTTTCAACCCTGTCTTCACTGAAACCACTTTCTACCATTTACCTGTTCATACACAGGTTTCAGGGTGTCATGTAATACTCAGTTACCATGATTTCCATCGTGCTGCTACACTTTTCACTATCCCTACTGTAAATAAATGAGCAGATCATTAACTGGAAAGTTTTTTTTTTTTTTTTTGCGGCAGAGATGAACATAGCATAGATACTGGTTTGACAAAGTCTAGCAACAGAATAGAAGAGACAGTCTTGCTGCATTACAGTTAGACAAAATATATAATGTTGCTTGTACTTCACAAAATATGTTCGGAAATATAAACCAGTTGTCCCTGGAATGAATTAACCCATGTCCTCTTAGACTAAGACTTCTCCTTTAATGTTCAAGTAAAAATGACTACACCAAGGCTGATCATTTGTTGTGATTTCTACATTGCATAAAAAGTATATTAAGCCTGAAAGCAGGACACAGCTGCATGAGAAATGTTTCTCCCCACTCCAATCTGAAAGGAGATACAGTAAAGAATGGATACATTAGCTAAAAACAACAACAACAATGACTACAACAAAGCAACTAACTTTGGAGGAGACACTATTTATCAAATATACCATTCCCTAATCTGCAAAAAACTCTGATACTAAAACAAATTCATTTTATTTCTCAAGGTTTTACTTATAAGGTGCTATATAAAAATCTGTGGTGGTGTAGAAGAATATATTTAATAAACTAGATCACACACAGGCTTTGTACATCCTTCATAACTAAGTAATGAACATATTCTTATTACATATGGTTTATCTCATGGCTGTATTTTGGGTTTACTATTTTTTGTGTAAACAATACATGTTCATAGATTTGTGTTTCTCTTGTAAACATGTCAATATATCTGTCTTGTCATCTCTAAATTATCCTAAGTTCTCTTACAACTATCAGTGTTATTATGCAAACCAAGTACATGTTCCAAAAGAATATGTACCAGTTGCTCAAGGCACCTCCAATGATTCACACTGTCTGTTTGCAAAATGATATGCTTAAATTTCTTCGGCTATACCCTTTAAAAAGTGTATACTCCACTTGCTTTTGAATGTGTGCATTATGCAACCACTTTTTCTATATAACAAGGTCATGAATGAAAATGGTCCTTAGATCAGTTCACTTACCTGGCAAAAAAGCAAATAAGCAAGCAATGCATAAATACGGCCAGCAGCTGGCCTCAAACAAGGTATGCAAAAAGTACACTATGATAATTTGACCTGTAAGTTCTCAAATCCTTGCACATACAATTGAGTACTATTCCATAAGAAATTCACAAAATATTACATTCTTCAAGAACTTCCTGCACTGTAATCTCAAGATTGAAGGGAGGGTGGCCTAATGGTTAAGGTGTTTGCCTTATAAACACAAGGTACAGGGTTTGACTCTCACAAGGGATAATTGGCTAGGCTTAAAAAATGGCTCGCAAGGGCAGTTAGCCTAGTACAAATCTCTGAACCTATCTATGAACTACCTATGCAATATTATGTGCTGTCTCTCTCCTGCTCACAATGTTCCACCTTATGCTGTTTTTCTTTCCAGCATGCAGAGCATTGCATCCCAGATGTCCCGCTTGGCTCTAACTATACACTGCATGCATATTCTGCAGCTTACTTTTGCAAACACTTCTTTTCATTCATTTCCATTCTTTGCCCTAATTTGACATAGGAATGGGGAATGCATGAAGGTTTTCCAAAAGTAATCCCTTACACCTCTGAAGATACCCATGTGTTTCTAAGTTTTTTTTTCCTAATATTGATCATCCTGCCCCACCACAAGTGCAGGTGACTCAGCGGCTCATTGTACTTCCCATCCTACTGGCTGTAGCTGCTATTGCTATGTGAAAATTCCAAGTAAAGAAATATATCATTGGTTGTGACTCAGTTGTATCTAATGTTGACATACTTGTCTTTGGGCTCTCTTCCCAGACCAGGCCATTCTCTATTACATTAATATTTTCCTCCTATCCCATATGCTTCTAAAATCTGCCACATTGCTTCATGGCTCACTTTATCAAAGGCTTTAGCTATGTCATATCCTAACTGCCTTACTACTTTCTTTTCTTTCAGTATTATCTCTACTACTTCTTTCATTATAATTAACATTTCTTTCACCTCTTTTCCTTTTATACCACAAATCCCTTCTCCTGCTACCTCACCCAATACTCTTGCCATCCTTTTTGTAGAATTTTCACAATAAATATTGTATAATTAGTATTGGCTAGTGTTAGAGGCCTCCATTTTTTTATATTTTATTTCATAATTTGTCTGTATAAATTTTAACACTCTATCACATCTGTCTTTTTTCCATTATAACCTCCTTCGTACATTCATTTAATATTTAAAAAAGTATATTTTATCTTTATTAATTTTCTTATGATATTCATAGTTTATACTGTCCAGTTCTGGTGTTGATTCATTCCTACTTTCATCACCCTCATGTCTTCTTTTGCTATATCATTTTTTTAAATCATTACCTTTTTAGATTTTTTTTCACTTTCCATTCATCTTGCCTATCATTTTCCTCTTTTTTATACATTTTCTCTAGAAAATGTTCTATCACTTCCATAATATCCTCTTGTTTGTATTTTATGTTTCCTTTGCCATCTAAGATAGCACCCATCCTTCCTTCTCTAGTTTGACTTATTTTTCTAAATAAGGGGAACCTTATATTTCTTTTTTTTAAAAAAATCTTTATCTATGTAACATCATTTTTGCTTTTTCCTTTATTCTTTTCATACATCTGTTTTTTTTATTTCCCTTATTTTGTCACTACCTTTTTCTAGCTGTTTCTCATAATTTCATAAAATTTCTCTATATTTCATTGTGTTTCTTTTTATTCTTCTTTCCACGTTTAAATATGTTTTCATTCTTCTGTTTATATACTACTTACCACTGTGCCCATTCTTTTTTAAAAAAATACCTCATTGTCATATGATCTTTCAGTAATATCTCTTTTCCTCTTATCATTTCTTCCTACTTTTCAAACTCTGCAGTTAACCTCTTTAGCATGTTCTGTCCTTTATTATTTCACTGGCTTCCCCTATTCCAGCCTATACTGCTCTGTGATCTAAAAACTTGGCTATCTTTGTGTCCCCTGTTATTTCCTTCATGTCTTTAGAGTAAGAGTAAACTACATAATCAATTTCAGTCTTAAAAACTCCAATTGTATATGCACATTCTCTGTTCTTTCCTACTTTAAAATCTCCACATTGTATTAATGTTCTTTATATCTTAATATCATGTGTTATTTTCCCTTTTTTCCTCAGGTTACAGTTAAAATCTCCTGCTATCACTGTTAATATATTTACTAACACTTTTTTATTTCTTCAAACAATTGTTTTCTCTCTGTCATATTAGTATATGCATATATTACTATTAACCCTGTACACTTTGTCTCATTCTCATGTTACATACAGTTACCCTTCCTAGTACTACTATTGCTGCACGTAAAATTTTTATTTCTTCATTTTATAAGAATTTCTAATCTAGGACATGTCTCATTTCCTGCCAACAAAAACATTTACTACAAAAAGGCTTACAGTTTTTTTTTTTTTTTTTTTTTTTTTTTTGCTGTATGTCTGCTCTCCCCACATTGGCCACAAATCTACCTGTTACAGTCTTGTACTAAATGATTTTCATCCCCACAGGAACAACACTCTTTGCATTGGCCCCAGTCCCTTAATGAATCTTCTCTTACCATTCACAATCACTGTATCTGAAGTATGTTGATTTTTCACATTTTTAACATGTATTGCTAGCACCCTTCCCAATCCAAAGTCCATACATTTCTTTCATCACATATTTTAACTCCATGTGCTTTACTACAACATGAAATAAAAAAAAACAGTTTTAACTCATGCTCACCCATATCTGATGTCCTAAACTACACATTTATTTTCTTTTTGTTGTAGTACCAAACTCTGAAATAAGTAGTCTTTCCATAGTGATACTGTATTTCTTTTCTTCAGTCTCAGTCAAACATTTTTACAGCAAGGTAAAGCTTTCAAATGTCACTTAAATGTCTTCAGCTCTAAGTCAAAATAATATTCTTATGTCTTTAATTCATGCCCCAGTGGCAAAATAATGCTATCTAAAATGCCATACCTTTTCACACTGCCATCGTTTTTACTTTTAATTCCTGCCATTGTTTGCCTTCCCTGTGGCTATTGAGAAACTACAAATATCTGCCTCCTTTCAGTTCTCTCTTAAATTCCTCCTTGCCTTGCTGCATTTACATAAACTTCTTCTTTCTTGTAAAAAAAACCCTGTTGCAGAGGTATTCCATGAACCCTGGCTAGTCCATCAACTGACAATACCTCTACTGTTCCCCTTCACCAGCTATTGTTTGTATTTCCAGTCTCTCAATGTCTTCCTCCTTTAACACTCTATCCACCATGTCACTCCATCAAGCTTTCTCTCCCTCCTTTGGTTCTGCCTGATTCATCAAATCTATCAGCAGTTGTGTCTCCAGTCCTCCATTTTCCAGCTTTGTAACCGTTATTTCATCCCTTTCTCCTTCCTTCAGAAAAATTTCTCCTGTTGCTCTCTCCAGCTCTGCTGCACTCTCCTCCATCTTGGAATCCCCAAAACCACAGTAGCAGCCCTCCAGTGTCAACTAGTACCTCCAGAGAATACTTCACTTCCTCTCTTCTAAAGATTAGGGGAAGTTCCCCAGTGCCCTGACATAATTTCCCCTTGTCAATATGAACACCATCCCACATCTCCCATGAAAAGCAGCATTGGCATAATAAGATTAACCGAGTCAGCAAAGTATAAATGAATAAACAAATTAATGAAATAATTAAATACTCATCTACCTGTTAACCAGCTAGAGTGGTGCAGACCCTGCAATGCTAAATTGTAGCAGATACATCATTCCATAGATTTGTAGTTTGGCTGGACTGCATGCACTCATTTTCTTGGTGTGCCTTCTGTGATCATATTGTTTGGATATAGTGCTTAGGATTTTTCCCAGCAGGCAGCATTCCTGTGGTAGGACCTAGCAAATACCTGGAATGGCTGAACTGACATCATATGCTTACTCCCATCCATGACTTCTCCACTTCCCAATCAACTAATCAACTTTTATGTCCCCTGAGGAATATGAAGGATTATAGATGTCTATATTATAGAGATAGCCTTTTCAATCTGTAAGGTCACAATAAAGTCTTTGTTATTACTACTCCCCTACACATCTTGTCGGATTGTTGTTTTTCTAAGAACTATCTGAAATTCACTTGTTAATAGAAATGTACTGTGATGGAGCTTTTCTCTTCAGGCCTTTGCTGAAAATGGGCTCTGCCCAGTCTGACTTTCCTAGTCAACAAAGACAATTATATAAATAAACAAATAAATTATAAATGAAGCTGTTTTACTTTGTTAAGGTTACCCTATCGTCTAAACTACAAGATTATTCCTCACCTTACATCTTCTCTGAATCCCACCTGTTGTATTTTGTTGTTTTAAACCTGTAAGTAGTAGCTGCACACTTCCTATCTGCATACAAAGTAATACATCTTGTTGACCTCTGCTATTAAAGCTTACTGAAGTTACTTTCTATTGTAACAATTGAATTGTGTTCCTTTTGGCTTCAGCTTTACATGTCTGCTGTGCACTCTATGCCACTGTCATACATACTGTGTATAGTTCTATTCATTTTTTGCAATGCAAGCATCTAAACTTATTTTCAAATGCTTCATCATATGTGTAACTCGCTGTGATTTCTACAATGCATATAATGCATTGTATTCCTCCTATCCTATAATCTGTTGTAATCCCACATCTTTCAACTGTACAGTTGAGTATACCTGATTAACAAAAGAAAGAAGGAAGAATTTATACCTATTCAAATTAAAGAGCATGTAATCCATCATTTATTACCAGGATATCACAGTGTATGCAATTTAAAGAAATACAGATTTCATCTTTAGGGACAGTTCTTCATTTTCCCAAGTCATGTCCAGTCTTCATGGGACTACCTTCCACAGTTTGAGTCTTCACATTGCAGATTGCAATCTTCAGTTTGGCCTTCCCATCTATTCCTCAGACATAAGCCGCCACCAAAAGACCTCCAATCTTTTCTGAAAGTGGACCTTGTCAGCTTCCATCCTAACAAGAGCCTAGAGCTGTGGACTACAACCCATGTGCTGTCATCCTTACAAGTGACATTTTAGTCTATCTTACTATCATTATATTGCAATGCCAGCAGCAGTGAATCATGCAAATAATTCTGCATGATGCTTATCAAATTACCGAGCCATTTCACTATATAACACTCTTCCATTCATATTTTTCTATGTTAAGCAATGCTATTAAATTGTCACTTAAGATATAAGTACATATAAAGAAAATAAATCAAGCCATATTAACATTTGGCATATTCATGCATTATACATTACATATATGATTTCCTTTTTACTAATTCTCAAGGCCTGCCTTCCCTTAAACCTCACTACTCATCCTGAACATTATTCTGCATGTATTGTTCCCACAAAGTCTGTTTATTTTTATGGAATTTGCTCCTTCCATTTCTTAAAATCCCACCTCTACCTTTTTTATCTTATTTACAGTATTATCTACTTCTATTACAATTGCTTTACATTTTGATTTTCATTCTAGCAATTGCTTTTTTGGCTGTCAATAATATTAACCTTAGTAAGTCCTTACAATTAATAGGCGATTCAGATCCTGTGCCCCAACAACAAAGAATAATTTTCCTTTGTTACAACCATTTTCCACTCCCCCACCTGTAACCCCTAACCAACATTTCTGAAAGTGTACTCTGTATGGAATTTTTTTGAATCTGCCAACTCATTACACTCCCAAAAAACATAGCCACCTTTTTCATAACACCTCCACCATTTCTTATTCACCCAAGGAAAACTTCTTTGAGGTCTACTTGGGGTTCAAAAATACCTATGAAAACAATTACAAAAAAACAATCCTAAAACTTCTGCACTTTTGTCACATTCTAGGGAGCCATACAGATGTCCTTCCATTGTTCCTTTGTAAATTAACTTTCCAGTCTTTCTTCCCAATCTTTTCTACAACAGGCATGCAGGCAAAATATATTGGTATGACCTTTCCCCATTGAAACAACAGGCTACCATTTTGTCTGGTTCCCTTTGACAGTTTAGCTGGAAAACTTAGGCCATGAGCCGATAGCAAGTTTCAGTTTATGGCCATGGGTTCAAGTCATTCAGTCTCCATTTAACTAATGTGTAACTCTAAGCAAATAATTTAGCCACACTGTGTTCCCATATCACCAGAGAAAGAGGCATTTGTGCCTAGTGGGTTTACTCAATGAACAAACTAAAAACAAAACCCTTACTATTGGATGAGGTCTGTTTCTTTGTACCCAAGTAAGCAGATGCTCAGACAAGCAGACAGCTTGCAGCTTCTGCAATTAAATAGATACATTTCATACATGATACACTTTGTAAGATTACCCTCGGCATACCTACCTGGAAAATATTACTCGAGAGACTATCACCCAAGAAAGAGGCATTTGTGCCTAGTGGGTTTATTCAATGAACAAACTAAAAACAAAACCCTTACTGTTGGATGAGGTCTGTTTCTTTGTACCCAGGTAAGAAGATGCTCAGACAGGCAGACATCTTGCAGCTTCTGCAATTAAATGGATACATTTCGTACATGATACACTTTATAAGATTGCCCTCAGCATACCTACCTGGAGAGTATTACTCAGATACTGCAAAGAAAAGGAAAGGTTAGACTTCCTGATGTCAGCCTTACACCTAGAGGTTCAAAATGGTAATGCACCACAACTACTTATGCAAAGGAGCCTCTGAGATGTACACTGAAGAGAAATGTTAAATGCAGGTCTGTGTTGTTTTATCGATGTTCCACTATGTTGAAATGCATATTGTTGAACCCATATGATCAATGTTACAGAATGTAGAAGACAACAAAAATACAGACAACTGTGCCTTTGCAGGGGACAAGGCTCACTGTACCTCTCATAACCCCCCAACTAATTATATATACCAGTTCTCAAATCCCCTGTTGTACCATGATCTCAGCACAAACACTCTGACATTCTGGAACATCGATCATATGGTCTCAACCCTATGCACTTTGGCATTCTAAAATGTCAGTATTCTAAATAGGACCCATTAAAAGCATACCTGTCAACTGCCCCTCATCACAATGAAAAGTCCCTCATTCTGAGTCCTAAAAATGACATGGTCCACTATGTTCTATAATGAAAGGGGTTGCCACACATTCTGTGTTAAGCTTTATTTTTCACAGATACCTATGGTAAACAATACTGAATTATATTAATACAGCAAAACTTTTAGGAAACATTAGGTAACAGATTTTAACTACGCTGTTAAGTTTCAAAGTGAAGATATTAGCAAGTGTTCCACACTCTGCCCATTGGTACTTCATTGTGAAAAGTTGAGAGCTATGGAACATTGTCCCTTTCATGCTTTCAGTCTGTTGTTATTAGAGGCTATGGAGAAAAACACTCGACTATAAGCTTAAAATAAATATTTTGCCATCCCAATACAACACCAAAGAGTAGGTAATCACAAAGATTACTAAGACAGAAGGGGGAAAGAAAGTCATCTTTGGATTTGACAGATAATGGAATACAAGATTAAGTCAAAGGGAGACATGTAAGCCAGAAAACTTTTAGAAAAAATATCAATAAAGCTAATTGTTGCGTTAAAGTACTAAATAGGAGTCTGCAATATTTATTTAAACCATTTCACTTTTGAGACCAAAGTGATTCCAAAAAGGAAAAAACATGCAATTTTTATCTTCTGATTTATTGGACTGATATTCATATCACAAACTCTATTTAACTGAGTGCAAAAACATGGATCTCACGTGGCACTGCTTTTATTGCCAGTGGTAAGTAATGCTTACTATATATAAATATATATGTATACACACACACACACACACACACACACACACACACACACACATTTATATATAGCATTTGGTAAGTTAGTCATGTGGGTTATCACCTGGGTCCTGTATATCATTTTCATTGCCACAGTGGCATCACCTATATAATGCAAACTGGGTGGATAAGCAATTAATCACATTCTTTCTGCTAAAATTTGACAGCTGTCTGTATGAGCTAATACTGAAAAATATACGTATGTTAGTGATGTAAGATGTAGCACAAAATAGCTGCCGCTGCATTAAAAGCAAATAAAATGCATGTGGGGTTTATGGGAAACTTTATAGCAAGGCACAGAATTTAACAGCATAAAGTATTGTTCTTCTCAGGTAGTTCACCTAAACATGTCCCGTTTCTACCACTCTAGCTGAGATCAGAGTGAATGTACTTCTCTCTGTCTGTACATTTGTGTTTCCCTACATCAGCTCTGTACAAGCTTCATAGCCTCTTCCACTTTTATGTGTACCTCTTTTGTTGTCTGTATGTCCCAGTGATCTTGCAGTTCTTCTAGTGAATTAATACTTCCCTAGAAAAGTTACTCTACCCAGTTTGTTGTTTATTTAAAGTAATAAAATTCAGTTATGTGTTCAACCTAAGAATTTGATCAACACCAACCCAACACTGCAGTTCTTCCCTTTTGTCATGCAATTCGATCTTATTTTATGATTTTTGACACTGAGATATGAAAGGTTTGTGAAAAGACTGAGAAGATACCATATGCTGACTGATTAGACTAGATTAGAAGACACTACTGAATGACAAAATGATGCTTATAACGTTAATCCCCCACCATCACACAGTGCCGGTGAGGGTTTGCTCCTGTTGAAGGGTTATGGTCCAGAACTAAATGTAGCCTTTTTCTAACATTACAGAAGTTTTAAGCTACTCATAGATAATTCAAATTTTGCCTTGGACTCCTAGACAGTCTGGCCACTAGCCATGTCCACAACCTCTCTCCCTTCCTCTGTAGCTTATCGCTATGTTGCATACTACAGCAGGGCTGCTCACATGGAGGGGAACCCAATAGCTGAAACCTCACATTAAATGGCCCAGGCAGGGAAGTCAGTGAAGACCTACTGTCATTTCCTTCCTGCTGACCACAGGTATTTTTGTATGTAACATCTAGGGGTCTCATTCTGTTGGCCATCAGGCAATGTACATCACCCCTACACTGTCATGAGTGAGATGAGTGTCCTCTTCTGTACAATTGCCATGCTAGACTGGAGTGCAACATTGTCTTGCTGGTCAATTTCTCCTGAGAGTTTAAATGCATATATCTACTTCTGCGGCCTTGTTCCAGTGGACAGTGATATAGTAAAATTTATACAACTCTCATCTCCCTTGGATGACTGAGCCAGTACTGGCTAGTCACTCCCATCCATTTTTGGGTGGCTTCTCTTCTGTCCTTTCTCCTACTTGCATCCAGGTCATATGGCTCACATTAAGGGTTTCATGTCTTGTGAGAAACAGCCAAAAGAATTGACCATTATGATTTTTTTTAAATGGGTTAACTGTCTTTAGATTGCTGCTTTGTACAACATATTCATCAAAAATCAGATTAGTTATATTACTTTTAATAAGCTATCTAAATGCTATATCAGCTGAATTCTAAACTTAAGGACTGGACATTATTAAAGCACTGTCTTACTGCCTTATCTATCGCGCTGTGCAAGATACAGCTCCCATATACAAAGTATCCATGGATACACATGGAGCATTATCACCTTATCTTTTTTTTTTAGTCAGCCACAGCAATGACTAAGTGCAAGTCATTACTACCAAACCTGGCTACAGTTCCTTGGTTTCTGAGCCTTACAATCCCAGGTTTTGACCACTGTTCTAATATGTCAACCTCTACTGGCTAACCATTTTCCTAGTATTTTAAATGTCTCTGAACTATTTAACATCAAAATATCTAGATATGACCTTACAAACAACATATGAAATGCCCATAGCATGTAATACTATCTTACCTTAATAAATATGATGTATTACTTAGTAGCTTTCATGTACATGCATTGTCCAAGAATAATTCCCTCAGATTAGCTTAACCATCTGCTAACTCCATATTGAAATTGAAATATTATAGGATATTGTGAAATGTTTTTAAAACAAACAAAAAATTTAGTGTAAAAGCAACGACAATAAAAATTGTCACCAGTTCCAGGATATGGAATGTCCTGCTTAAGATATAAAAGGTTAACTGAGTAGAAGAACTGTCTGCTGGATGTCTACTCAAAGGGAGGATTAAGGAGAAATGCATAACATCACACTTGTGTGTGTGTTTTATATATGTGTGTGATTTATACATACATACATGTGTGTGTGTGTGTGTGTGTGTGTGTGTGTGTGTGTGTGTGTTAAAGCCATCCACTCTGATTAATTTATCACTTATAAAACTTTTAACTGCACACTGCAGTGCACAGTAACAAAAAAAAACATGTTTGCTTTACAGCTTACTCAACCTCATAATATTATGTGAAATAAAAATAATGTGAATGCATTCCTAAGCATAGCATACATGGGCTATTTAGCTATATATTGCCCTATATATCTGTTCAATAAAACAAACGTTTTCTTATTTGAATCATATTGTCCTAATTATAGAAATTACCCATTGCCAGAGAACTATAATTTATTTTATAAAATTGTGGACCCGAGAGTCTGTCTGGAAAGTGTTAATCACTGAGAAATTCTGTGATCTGTATTGCTGTTCACTTTAACGTCACTATTGTACAGGGGGTTAGTGAAGTGAATGTGGCGCCCAGGGACTGAAGCAGTTTTCTAATACAGGCAGGTATTGTATTGTGAATGGGTTTGCCTGCGTAGTTCTGTTTAGCTCTCTCCAAAGTGAAACAGAAAAGAAAAGATGATCTGTTTGGCAACGGAAAATCACTAACAGGATGTCTTTTTGTGATGAAGTACTGCCGAAGCAGGTAAAGAAATATGTACTTTTTCTTATAACTTTTTATTATTACTATTATTAACTGGGATATTATTTTTCAAATTATATGGTGCTCTAGTGGCAGGACTGAGCGAATAGTTGCCTAAACCACAATGATTTATCAAGCTAATGAAATGATTTTTCAAGCTAATACAAATTCAGACTAGTTTATTCAATTGAGTGAAAAATGTTGCACCTGTATGCATCTAGGTCAAGAATTTCCCGAGAATGTAGCTTTGACTCACACCTCAGCACATCTATCCACACATACACAAGTGCACGCATACCCGCATATACAAAACTACCATTTGTGGTGAATCGAGTAATTTGTTTAATGTTTAGGTGTTCCCTTGTTAACAACGACGTTTAACGGTTGGACTATGCAATATTTTTATCCAAAGAAAAGTGCTGAATGCATTCTATTGTGATTGTTACAAGGCGTGTGTCATTAAGCCAGTGCATAAGTTTTCAACTTTGAAAAATAATAATAGTTGGAACGATAAAATATGTATATCAATACTGTCATTACTACACTAAACCATACAATTTCAGCGGATTTTGACTTTATCTTAATCTGTTCTATAAAAAAGACAAGCAAATGTCTTAGGAGGCCTAAGGGGTTGGTAATGCCAATTAAGAAAATATAGTGAAATGCCTCGTTATTTATCACTTGCGTTAACTGTGTCATTAATATCAGCATGTCCACCTTAACAGTGAAATATTGATAGCAAGCGTATTTCATTTTTTGCTATAAGGGAAATAGCTTGAGTGGTTCGTAAAGACTATGCCTTATTAAAAAAACATTGACTATGTCTTTATGACTTCTATTTTTTATTGCTTTTTCTCTTTTATTTTGGAAAGTCCATTTTGACTATTTATTATTCTAAGTCCTGCTTGCTATATAAGACCTTTTCATTCAGTGTTTTGTGCAATGGTCCTAAGTGTACCCTGTGTGGAGTTTTCTAACATATATAAATTTATATTGATTGCTTTAAATGTTTAAGGCAAGAAAAGTTGGTATTTATACCCATCGGCTGTAGCGAACCTTGTATTTTTAAAAGTGCACACTAATAAACCCAAATATTACGGGAAGATTAGACTATACAGAAAAGGGAACAGCAGTGTGCGTGTGTGTGTGTGTGTGTGTGTGTGTGTGTGTGTGCGCGAGCGCGCGCGTTCTAATCCCGAAGATGGATTATGATATTTCCCCAAGTTTTAATTGTTATTTAGACTCAGTAGGTAAATAAACTCTTCGGCTTACTTGTGTATGGTAACTTCCTACGTTTTCTTTTCCTGATGTTTGTAAAACGCTGTTTCTTAATTTATGATAGATCACAATTGTCACATACCACCTGTCAAGCTGACCAGCAGTTAAGACATATTTATATACAGAAGTGTTTTCTTTTATTTATTTATTTTCTGTTACAGGATATGAAATACATAGCAATGATCCATGTCTATGTCCGTTAGTTCCCGTAAGATAAAGTTAGGTACTACAATTGGGGCACGTAGTTTGCGGTCAGAAATTGCATGAAAATCTCCATTCTATCCAGAGTTATAAAACCGTCAGTAGATGATGGTGATGATGATGATGATGATGATGACGACGATGATGATAGTAATAATAATAACAACAATAACGGCCCTGTGTGTGAAGTCTGTGATACTGGAAGGCCTGTAACTATAATGGGTCCGTAACTGGAAATAGTATTCTTTAAATCTCCAGTAACTGACTAGGAAAGTCACCACAAAATTGTCATCGTGCTTGTATTACAAACTTTATTTGTCTTTGCGGAATGTCACACTGACATTTAAGTCCAGTGTATTAAATCAGTTTTTTAGAAGGGTAGTAATGAGATGTTTACACAGCTTTACAAATTCAAAAATTCATTCTGTACAAGAAGGGCAGCCTGGATAGTTTATTATGCAAATATTCTATGTGAACTCTGTTTTACATAATAAAATAGTTTAAGGTTTCACCCGTCAGGCGCAAAGAAAATTTCTACAGTTGCCCCTTTAAAGTGCATTGCTGTGTATTATATAACCGGGAACTTATTTCATTATGCGACCATTTTTAAACACGTTCTCTTCATTTTATTTTTTATTTAAATGCATAAATATAAAGTTGTCAGTGTACAGTGATTGACATTGTGAGATTTCTTGGCCACAGTTATTTCAACTAGACACCTAATCTGTTGTGTGGCAACTGTGATGCTGAGTCTAGTTTGCAGAATAACGTCAGGAAAAGAGATTGCAAACCACAGTGAAGTGCATCAGAATTCCATAGAGGAAAGCCTGGTTTGAATTGTTCACTGGGCTAAAGTGTTATTGCTGAGAGAAAACGCCTGTCCACTTTTTTTTCCAAATTGCAAATGGTCACCTCTTGTGCCATCTGTGTGTCGGGCTTGCTTTCCTGACAGCCCAGCCTTAGTTGTAAGTAGACCTAGATAATTTGAAGTTAAGACCACACATTTAAACAAAAGCAACTATAGGAATCAACGTTTCTGTTCAGGTAGCTATTTGTGGCTTAGCACTTTTGTCACCTCATACTTTAAGCTTAACTTAAGTGGATATATTTCTTGAACAAATCAATAACCTATTTAAAAACAATTATTAGTGCAGTTTCATCTAATAGACCCACATTTTTCTTTAGGCAGTCAGCATTGCAGTATTGTCTGGTTAATTTAAATTCACCCCAGTCTTCATTATTTTTCAAACCTTTAACGCTGTAAGGACGTTGTTTCTATAGCCTAACTCAATTTGGTGACAAGAATGTTCACTGGTAAATTAAAGCAATTATGCAGGAGATATTATATTATGTTGACTCTGGTCTCTAGATAGTCATCAATCATCCTCAATCGAGCTGTCAGGGTGGGCAAATTCGTTTCTGGAAGGCAGTCTTCCAGCTGGGGAGAAGAGAAGAACATCATCATTAATTAGAGTGTGACCCTAGAGCTATTCACATGTCGGAACCCTGGAATCTCTTGATGCAGGTCTGCACATCATGAAACAGTACTCATACTAGAGCCATGAAAGAGCAGAACAAGGGCCAGGCTTCTTTAGCTATAGGTTTGAAACACTGCGCCCCCGCCAGTGTCTGCCACCTCCAAACTGGGGAACGGGCTTCATAAACTGGGCTTGAAAAGAATAATAGGATGTGAACTGAGATATACTGTTAGATGTCTGCTTCCTTACTAAAAGTGCTGAACTGGCATTAGGGGATGAAACTGTTTAACGTTACCACAGCGTTGCTAAACCTGATGTCATTATTAATTTTTTTTTCGTTTAGTAAACCAAAGTTGAGAGTAGACTGAGCGTCCCACTGTGGTTGTTAAGTCCCATATGATCTTTGCGAAGATTAATCTTTCTTCTTGCATGTTTGGAATCTAGGTAAACCAATTCGTGCATTAGCCAGAAAATAACTTGTTTACATTATTTTTCTGTTTTTATTACCACTTGCTCTGAGTCTGTCATTATTGCCGATTGTGTTAAATAAAGCTTTCCTGTTGTTTCTACAGCAGTCCACCAAAGTCCTGAGGTTGACAAAACTTTATTTTTAAAAGAATGGTGTCAACTTTTTAAATCGTGTTTGGAAAAGAATGGTTGATGGAACTTTTTCATTTTGCTCGTTTAATACGGTATAGCTTGTTGTCAAACCGATGCCAAAACTTTTGTTTTTGTAAACCATCTTTCATTCTTGTTTATCCTTAATAAAGAGTGTTAAAAAATAAAGGCCAGCGCTTCTGTGCGAGTGCGTTGCTGAGTGTAATGGGATGAAGCATAGCCCAAGATTTTTAGTGCTGTATGTGGTTTTGCTTCAAAATGCTGCTCGAATATGTGACTCTGAGGCAAAAAGTAAGGCTTAAACCCACTACCAACAAACAACACTCGTAATTACAAATGAGAAGCTTTTTCCTCATAAAATACATGCTAATACTATATATGTATGTTATTTATATATTTATTTGTGTATGTATGTATGTATGGTATGTATGTCACAAGTGAAAAATACCGATCGATAGTGTATCTGATTTGGTGGCACTATCCCAATTTCCTAAACAGGATAAAAGGTCTGAAAAGAGGAAATGCTTATGCAGCATGATTCATATGGTGAGACCACTGAAAATGTATTATACCCCTGCAGATATGATTTAAGTTCGTAAACCTGCATGAACTTTTCTGCCATGTCTGGAAGTGAGTTGAAATGTGCGGCACACGGCATTCAAACGCATCTCTTTAATTGTGCATATTTGTAATTCTGATGAGTGATTTCCTTTGCATATAGCAATGAGTGTGTCAGCAGCGCAAAACTGCACAACATGCGAGTGTATTGTTAAACAAAAGTCATTAACTGAGCTGCCCCCTGTCTCCAAATAAAGGCATATGTCGTTATTGTCAGCATTACTCATATTTTACGGTCATTTACTTGTGACTTCAGAATTATTAAGAAAAAGGATATCCCAAAGCAAGGATGACCCGAAAACACAGTGATAATGCGTGTGTGTGTTGGGGGGTAGATACAATTATTCTTGGGCTATTCCATATAAGCAAACCATATGCAAGTATGAATGTAATTCGTAAGTGTATGGTGAAACACTAAGACTTATTTTCTTCTTTAAATAATGTTTGACGATTAAAGTAAGAGTGTGTGTGTGTGTGTGTGTGTGTGTGTGTGTGTGTGTGTGTGCGCGTGTGCGTGCGTGTGTGTGTTTCTATGGGCGTGTGAGCTCCCTATCTCTATAAATAAAGTACAGTTGTGTTACATTCGTAGCCTTTGTATGGGTCAAAATGCCTGTTTTCTGTATCATTTTCTACCACGGTATTAAGGTTTAATAATTTATTGATTCTTTGAACGAGTTAGAAGTTCACCAAACATGTATATTTTATTGGTATAAGTCTGGGAGATGGATGAAAACAAACTTAATGCCATCTCTTCTCCTCTGCGCCGTTGTTAGACTAAATTATGAGTCGATTAAATCTTAAGTGAGAAATGGCAAGTGAGGCCTTTCATTTGTCTCATTTGTAATTGAGACTAATTATTACACGAGGGCGGGGAGAGATAGATGCTCATTAATTAATTTCTCATTAAACGTGCTTCCATCATTCAGTGACTCAGGGAAAAGAAGGACTTAGTACATACCACACGATTTCATGCAAAGGGATTTGCATCGCTGTGTACAATACTTTTAAAGTATGCTGCTTAAATATTTATTTATGGATTCATGATTTGATTGCCATTCATGACATGCAATGCTTGTATTTCTGACAATATATTTTGGTAAAACTGTATAGAAAAGTTGCAGGCAGGTTAGACTGACAAGGCTTTTATCTGACGTCAGAGTTGCTGTAATTTAAAGCATGGCACAGCGAGGTTGACGTGTTTCACACATTTCCCCTTTTTTTGCAAAATATGTATTTATGATTAAAGAAGTTACCAATCTCATACACACAAATTGCAGTGTTGGTTTTTCTTCTATAGAAAATGTAGTGTAGACAGATGCCATGAAGCAACGCTAGATGAATGGCATTTGTGAAAGTTGGAGATGCACATAAATAAATTAAATATGGTATTCTGTTTCCTCCTATAAGCATCTAGGAGCCCGTGGTTACCAATCAATTGGTACAGTAGAGTCGAGCACAGCTGCAATCGCTTGAAGATCAGACAGCAGCCTCACGTTTCTGCTTCTTACTGAGGACTGGTGTACCATGTCTTACCCCCAGTTTGGATACACATATTCCTCAGGACCCCAGGTAAGGATTTTTGGATGCAAGTATACTCTGCAATAGTTGGCAGCCTACTGGCTGCTTCGTTCTACCGATACTATCTCTAATATTACACAATAAAAGAGTAAGTATCTAGCATTCCAAATGTTATCTGAATATTTGGTGAATTTGTAAATATGTGTGCGTGGGAGGGGGAGGGGCATTACTGAGTGTGCAATGTGTACATGTTGGCACTGGCAGTTCCTTTCCTCCTGCGTTCATTTGTCAAGTGTGCCTGGATTTACTCCTAATCTTAACACGATCAGTCATTTCAAAGTAAAGATCTTGGGGGTGGGGGACGCAAATTGTATTATAATACCTAGAACTTCACTTTCACATCATAATATTTTAAAATACCGTCCCTGGGCATTGTGCCATTTTATTTTACTCAGTTTGTTGTGAACTATTCTGTACATTTTGGGATTCTGGAATACGTAGTTGTAGTGTCTTTGTTTTGAATCATATTTTCAGTGAATAAAGGTGTATAGCCCTGTCAATGCTCTACCTATTAAGGGGATTTGCAAAAGGTCTGTTGAAACGTGAAATGGCCTTGTCCAAGAAATTAACATAATAGTAATAATAATAACAATAATAATATAATTATCAGAAGAATAACAAGAATAATTGGAAAAACTAGAAAAAGAAAGAAAACTTTATTATCTCATTCACTTGAACAGGTTTATTGCCACTTGTAGGTAACTTAACTGTTACATACCTGCATAGGCATTAGGCAACCGACCTGATAGCAAAGGTGTGTGTGTGTGTGTGTGTGTGTGTGTGTGTGTGTGTGTGTGTGTGTTTAGACAGCCAGACACAGAAGATACACAGGCAGACTGATGCTCTTTTCTCCGCTGGTCCTGCTAATAACGTATTTTCTTTGCAGTTTCTCATGACCACCAATTCTCTGACGACTTGCTGTGAATCCACAAGCCGGACTCTGACAGATTCCGGAGCTGGTGCATCAACTCAGACTCCTGTATACTGTCCTGTGTATGAAAGCAGGCTATTAGCCACAGCTAGGCACGAACTGAATTCTGCAGCTGCCCTAGGAGTCTATGGGAGCCCGTATGCCGGTAGCCAAGGCTATGGAAATTATGTTGCTTATGGTGCAGATGCTTCTGCCTTTTATTCTTTGGTAAGTCTTTTTTATCTCGACGGTATTAACCAACAACTGTCATTCGATAGCTGGATTTATAGAATCGCACATTATATTTGTTTAGTAGTTTGGATTAAACTGTTCTGAGTGGAAAAAAGAAAAAAAGTAACTGTAACAACTAACTGAATATTTCATTAACAGTGAGCTTCTGCTCTCTAGAAACTGGAAGCATGGCAGTGTGGTTGTCAGAAATTAGAAGTTCTATTAACTACGGTTGGATATTCTGCTTCTGAAGGTGACAATAATACTGCTAATCAGTGGTCAGCCCTTTAAAATAAGCTGTATATGAACATGACAAGTTCAGTGCAGGTGTAAGTAACAGAATACTCGCCCTGAATTAAAATTAGTAATGCCTATACAAATCGGCAGATTCCTACTTAAAGGAGAACATTCTCATTGTATGGGTATACCTCGTATTTCCTCCACAATTTGTCTAGTAAGCATTAGATACAAAATAGAGCTGCGAAACTTGTTTGTATTTTAAAGACCTGGTGTTAACACGTACACATTAGCTTTTTCAGTCATGCACACGCATGCGTGCTCTCAGATACTTCTCAACTGTCCTTGGTTTGGCAGAGCGTCTCCTATTTTTGCCCGTTCCCTCATAACATGTTTGATTTTCTTGTAAATCACTGAGGATTACAGAACACCAGTAATGCCATATATCAGATATTCATTCTTCTTACAGTTCAGAAAATACCAGTTGATGCAAATCCTAGCATTCTATTAACTTTTAAATGAATTAAAGTTAATATTTAAAACTAACACTGATTTGGGGCCTTTGTACACACGCGAATTTTGGTTTTGTCCTTGATTCTTGAGGAAAGAAGTTGAGAGCTACAAATAAACACAAGCCCACCCCACCACCACTCCACACGCGGGCACGCACACACGCGACCGCTTACTCTTATTAATGAAATAAAACAGTGTTTTATAGTTATTTTAATGTAATCACATGATTCAGTGTTATTCTATGTAATTTGCCATGGCTATTTGTTAAAAAAATGGTTGTAAGTCAAAGCATTTCAATTTGGACTTTTTTAAAACCCTAAATGAAAATTCCTCATAATGAGGTACAGTCGAGAAGTATGTTTATAAATAAATATGATTATAAGCATTACAATAACAGGGTTACCCTGGTATGGCTAAAAGGTGCAATGGCGCATGACTTTGGACAGTAGCTAGCAGCTGTGAAGTCAACACAGTAGTGATCTGTAACTCATCAGCATGACTTTATCTTATTTATTTATGCATTTATTTATGTGGAATGCATCTATTCGCGTTTCATGTTATTCCTAAAGGCAAAATGCTCTAAGATCATAGTGCTCCATCTAACAAACGTAGTAGACACTCTCTGTCTGAAAAGTGCCAGTGCCAGTGTTCCTGTATGACTCTTCTTCCTTGTCTCCCCCTCCCTCTTTTCAGAGCACTTTCGATTCCAAAGATGGGACTGGATCTGCGCATGCGGGTATTGCTCAAGCAGCTGCCTATTATCCCTATGATCCTACTTTGGGCCAGTATCAGTATGACAGGTGAGTAAGAAATGCAAATTTTGTATATACATTTTAGTTGAACAATTAAGGTGATAAGATAATGCAAGATAAAAGTGAATTATTATTTTAAAAGTATCTTCCGATTGAGAAATCGTGGGGCTAACAGTGGCGCTTCTTAGCTTGTAGAATTTGGGAGACCTTATAATTTACTTGTTACGACCTGCCGGGTTAGGAACTGACAAAGTAATGCAGCTATTAATTTCAAGCTGCCGTGAAATTATCAGACTGTTGAAATGATATGCCACTAATTATAATAATTTCAGTAAATAATCCAAATTCATGTTCTAGAGTTAATCGTTTCTGTCTCTGAAATGTGTAAAGACAATTTTCTTTAGACAGGTGGATCTTTTTTTTTTTACTAAATATTTAGTAACTGCTCTTGAAATAACCCTGTATATTCCGACTATGGCTAAAACAACCCATATTTCTCTTTTGGATTTTGTTAGTCCAAAATCATCAAGCCTCCTTTGCCATTCTAAGTCCATTGGATGTCCTTGACCTTTCATTGCCAGTACGAATTAAATATTCATGTGCAGTCCGATGCCTTCTACATTCTTAACAAGTTCTTCAACAAAGAGCTAAGAGTAAGACTAATAAAAGGATATCGTAAAATAGATTCTATTTATATTAAGAGTTATACCCTGAAGTCATTCAAATACGGCCTATTGAAAAATGCTTTATGAAGCAGTTTACAGACAAGCTTTATAGCAAAGTAATATTATACATGCATTTGCAACCTGTTTCCCCCGAGGGTTTGATATTTTTTCTCAAACCAGAAGCTTTATTTACATTTATATATATATATATATATATATATATATATATATATATATATATGATTAAACACATGCAAGATCTGGCAACTTTTCATCGGATATAATAAACGGTACACGTGATATCTAATCTGATAAAATTTAATCTATTGTAATCGACAGTTGCATACTTTACAAGATAGGAACATGTCAAATGAATTTTAACAGAACTATATTTCCTCGTCTCTACAACAACCAACCTTTGCTGTGACAAGTTTGCAGTAATTGCAATACATTGTAATCTACATCTTAAACAAAGTATATAGTCTGATTGTAGAGTCAGATAAAACCAGGATTATTATTATTATTTTTTTTTAATTACAGGTATGGCACAATGGATGGGGGTACGAGGCGCAAAAACGCTACAAGAGAGACCACCAGCACCCTGAAAGCCTGGCTGCAGGAGCACCGCAAGAACCCATACCCCACAAAGGGGGAAAAAATAATGCTGGCCATCATTACCAAGATGACTCTGACCCAAGTCTCTACATGGTTTGCAAATGCCAGGAGAAGACTTAAAAAGGAGAATAAGATGACCTGGCCGCCAAGGAACAAATGTGCAGATGAAAAACGATATGAAGAAGGGGAGGAAGAATCCCAAGATGACAACACTAAGTGCGATAAAAACAACGATGGTGAGCTTTTGTATTTGCATGCTAAATGTAAATACTTCGGAAATAAATTCATCTTTGCATACCTCTCAAGTGTACCTCATTCTTTATTTGAGGTCTTAAAAAGTTCAGGTACCTCAAAGTTCCACAATGAAAAATGTGTGTCATACATTCACTGTAAGAAACGTTTGGAACTGATATCCATGGTAAATAGAACTGAATCATATTAATTAATTAAAATAACCTTTTTATAAGCAAACAATAGCACATTTTAGCAATCCTATGAAGTTGTCATTGTTAGCAAGCGTTCCACATTTTGCCCATTTGTTCCACATAATGAGAAGTAGTGTTCCTCCTTTTGGAAATAGAAGGTTGAGAGCCAGGCATCTGTGTTTGCACGTCAGTGTTTGGTTACCTGAAAGTCTGTTAGACTTGCTTACTAACATAGTCAACCTATTAGATAGCTTACAAAAACTGTATGAAATGATAAGGACTATATTCAGTTATTACAGCGAGTTTAATCCCACTGACATAAACATATTCCGTGAGGCCTTATGACGGACGCAAGCCACTAGGCCTCAAGAAATGGCATTGCGTCTTCCAAAGTTCGCCTGCTTATTAAATAAAAATGATTAGAAAATATAGAACACGGTTTATTTTTTCATGTAATGTCTATTAAATATAGTTTGGAATAAGAAAACGTAAGCTATTTTGTTTAGAACAGTCTCGTTTCTCTTATCAAGTAAGTGCTTATTTAATTCAGCGAGCAAAAATACTGAAGGTTTTCTTGCAATAATATATAAGTTATGAAAAGGTGTGTTATGTTGGGTCCCTGATTCGTTGTTTTGTTTTGTGTTCTATCCAGATAGCACAAGCAGAGAAGACAAGGAGCTTCAGCTGAGTGACTTGGAAGACTTCGATACCATTGAGTCCGAAAGTTCAGAATGTGAGATGAAGCCGCCTTTTCCACAGTTAGATAATCATATGAGAGCAATCCAATGCCCTACAGAACATTGCAAAAACTCTTTGAAAATGGCGGTTTCAGCCGTTACAGAAGGAGGGATGGAAAGGCCCAAACCCTGTCTTAAGGATGTTGTCGAAGACTGTGAGCATGATGTACCTGAAAGGCAGAGAGGCCACGAGACTAAACTGTCTTATCACCAAAGTCAACAGGTGCTGGATACCAAGCCAAGGATCTGGTCTTTGGCCCATACAGCTACTTCTTTGAACCAAACAGAGTATCCGTCTTGTATGTTGAAACGTCAGGTGACATCCAGTCCAGTAGCATCTACACCTGTTACTGTCATGGAGAGACATCAGGATTCACCAGTGACCACACTCAGGAACTGGGTAGATGGTGTATTTCACGACCCCCTTTTTAGGCATAGTACATTAAACCAAGCTTTGAGCAACACCACTGTTTCATGGGCCACCACAAAGGGGGCCATTCTCGAAACCACCTCACTTGGACGATCTACTGGGAGTATTGCTGGTGGGATTAAAGAACTTTCAAATTTGCCCCACCTGGAAACAAACAAAGACATTATTTCATTTTCTAAATCCGGGAACAAAATGTTTTGTTCATAACGAGTTCCCCATTGTGTGCGATTTATTTAAAAGATAACTGAATATCTTAAGGAAGACTGGAACAATTTAATTATAACGCCTTTTAGAACTACAGACATCGTTATAAGTTTAAGGAAAATGCATTTCCTTATCGCCGAGTTAAAGAATTTATTTGTGCAAACTTTACAATGGATCAATGTTGTGAAAATATTTAATGATCATGTTTAAAAACCTCGTTAAGTATTATGCGAATATCGACGTTTACAACTTAAATGTTTACGAGAAAGAACTAAGAGGAGTTATAAATAACTGTCTCTTGAGGCATGCCAATGTTACACTTTTGAAGATTCTTGGACATTTCCCCAAGTTCCGCGTTATTAAATAATTCACATACAACACGTCTTTGAAGTTTACACAACTGCACATATTATCTTTACAACTGCAATGATATTTAAATTATGTTCACTATAATAAATAGTCTGATTTGAAGTATTAATGGGTGCTCTGTAATTCTAACAGAAATAGTCAAAATTGTCTTGTGTATCTTTGGCATTTTGTAAAGAATACAATGTCGGTTATGGGCGCGCGACACACACACACACACACACACACACACACACACACACACACACACACACACACACACACACACAGTCCAAATTCCATCAGGTAAAGAGGATGTATAACAAGTTTGAAGTACACGCTGCATGATTTCTCTCAAAATATAATTTAAAAAGTGGATAATGCGGAAGACCAATAAAAACGGCATGCGAATGCAGACTAAATAAGATAACCCAACACGTTTACACGTGTTTATTTGGCCATGCATTTTCCTACAGCTAACATTAGCCTGTACATTTCATAAATACGCCGTATTACTTTTGTGGCGTGTCGGTCAACTGTGCCTCTTATGAGGAACTTTCCTCATTTGAAGATTTGAGTCTTACAATTTCCTGTTACACATTGTAAGGGTATGCCGCACATTCACTAAGAATGTTTTTTAACAAATATCCGTGATAACTAGTTCTTAATCGTATCGCTTCATCAACATAACTCTGTGTAGGTCAAAACACATATTAACCATGTTATGAGCTTCTTGGATGAAGTTCTTAGCAAGGTGTTGCATTTTGCCCTTTTGTTCCTCGTTAACATAGGCAATGTTCCACATTTTAGAGTTGCAAGGATGAGGAGTATGCAGCTGTTTTTAAGAAATTGTTCAGCCGCTTATTTGTATGGCATACAGCGTGGTCACGAATCACGATTTAAACTAAAAATACAATGCAAGCACAACTTTTAGCAGCATTATATAAAAAAAAAAACTCAACATTTGCAGTGTGAGTACGCACTGCGCAGATATTATATTTTCCAATACATTTTATGGTTATGAAGGTGTAACATGAACTGATAGTCCCCGGAAGTATTAGTCAGCTCTTTTGGTAATATTTGGCAGTAACGACTGTAGAAAGTTAACGCGTTATGCATTAACAGTCATATAAAACATTAACTAGGTATTAGTATGAATACAACAGCGCACACTCCTTCATCTTCTGTTTTATGTTTGCATTATATTTAGGCTCCATGAGGTATACAGTATGCAGTGCCTGAGTAAAATAAATGCCACATGAAATGGCACGGTCTATGTGCTTTCTAAAATAATTTGAAAAAAGTCACCTTTGTTTCTATATTATTTAAAGGTTAATACATGCGGCACACTGATGTTTATGTATCTGTCTGATTGTTTATTTGTCTTTTAAATTTAAAATTTTATTTTTTAATTAAGGTAGACACGCTTCAGAGCGTCAAAGGTGTTTATGAATTAACCGAGTGTAGAGAGTTGGCGAGAGCAAGTCACCCAACACAGGCAGGTACGAGGCAGTGGCCATTAGCTTCTAGGAGGCACTCTGTATTTTTGGTAAGAATTCCAGTGGGGCTGACTATAATATGTGTTTGTCTGATAATTAAAACAGATACTGGGATATCTGTTTAACTGTAGTCTCGTCCTAATGCAGAGTTTATCAAGACCACGGTTATCTAAAATCAGCTGTAATTGGATTGTATACAGTCATATTCGCTGTCATTGTATTGACTTTCGCTCTCCTAGATGGTATTATCGAGATCAGTGAACCTCTTTGTTGATCAGCCTGTCAAAAGGCGAAGACAGAAGCACTGGTCTCTAAAATGTGCATCAGCCAAGGTAATTTGAAGTGAAATTTTCATTTTGACACTAACCCCTCAATTTCAAAAGGCTGTGCTCTCTGTGATCTCGGTGGCAAGGGCAGGCTTTGCACAGAACCATGTCTCCAACTGAAAAGGGCAGAAGAACTCGAATTAGTTGTAACAGATAAAAGGGCAAAAATAAAGAGTCAAGGGTACTTGACAGTAATAGCGAAATTCTATTCTCTGGGGGAATTGTTACAGCTTGAAGCCGGGCTACCATGAATTTTAATGCAGACAATGCTAAACCAATCTTTTAAACAAAGCAAATTATTTGTATAATAGAATTAAACTGTTAAGGAAGTAATAATACGACACAGTTTTACATCCATGACACTGTCAGTAATAAAAATAAAAGACATAACAGGGATTTAACTATGCTAGGTCATGTTTGTGGTTTGCAACTTAACTGTCCCATACAAGGTCCTAGATCTAGATTTGACAATGAGCATTGAGTAAATGAACAGTGAGTACCAAAAGGCTCCGTCCGTCAGCTAAACTGAGGATTGTATTTAGTACATGGGCCGCCACAGGAATGCACTGATTTTGGTTATACTTTGGTTATAGTGGTACTTACTATACTGGAATGGACAAATTCCAGCACACGTTTCGAGGCAGGGGTCATGTAATACTTAAGTGAAACTACAGGCACATGGCTCCTTTCTTGCACAATTTAAACAGAATCTTCAAGCAGTGGGAGATATTTTAAGTCATAAATATTTAGGCAGCCAGTGCGAAAACACATACACCAGTGACACTCCGGGTATGGTAGGGCAGTGATGCTTAATGGCAGTACCAGGCGCTGAAATTTCAGTTAAGTTGACCATCCTAATCTAGTGCAAGCAGTGAAAGGAAATAAAAGTCCGCCCGTTGTTGAAAGCTTCTGTCTAAATCATTCAGCCATGGCAAATTCAAACACACAAAGGAGAGAATACTAAATTAACAACGTTTTTTACATAGAGCCCAAGTAAATGTGTAATCAGCGACGCGTTACTTTTCATTAAGCGACTCTGACAGCAGCATATTCCGCCTCAACAGGGGAACAGGAGCTTTGAAATAAACTGCTCTCAGACCAAGAGTCATAGGTAATTCCTTAAGCTCCATTAACAACTCTTAGCCGCAGGAAATGGGTTCCCTGAAAACACCTCCAAATCTAAAAGCTTTATCGACCTCTCAAACCTCAGCTGATGGTTGTATTTTTTATGTGAGGGGAGAGATGTCCAATAGATGTAATAGACTTTGACACGACACATTCTTAAATGGGTACAGCGATTGAGACCGTAAATGATATTTAAAAGTCAACCAATTAAGATTTAAAGTGCTCCTCTCTAGAGATTATGCATACAATTATGCCACCCACATTTTGTTGGACAGGCATATTCTATCACACTAGCTGCTATTTTGGAGCATGTATTTTAGCAAATGACAATGAAGCCATTATACAAATTTAAGGCTTGATTGTGTTCAGCTGACAGAGACAGACTGGCAAACAGACATGACAGTAAGACAAACAAGCATGCCTATGCTTGTTTATCTTTATATGCATACCCCTCAGACACATAAGACTAAACAAAATATAACCCATACTTACACAATTAGGTATAGCCCATAACAATGACTGTAATTAGTTTTATTATGCAATATTTCAATAAATCCATGTACACCTACCACAATACACTGTTAATATAGGACAAATCATTACTGCGATACATAAGAGCAAAACAATCTGGATAATTTTCAAATGTTCTCTGTCTAACTAAAGTGGGAATGTATATTAAAATACATTGCTTGGTTGCTATCTGATAGGCAGATAGTTTTGGTACAGAAGTCTTTTTACACAGGATGGAAAACAAATAAATGTGCAACATTTACCTTCATCATCTCAGCTTTTCTGTTTTGACACTGGATGAGTCAATGTTATCATTTACTGCTCCTTCAGGCTAGCCTATACCGTTTTTCATTCAGAAAATATTGATTATTTTGCAGGTTATCAGGCCACTATCAGTGTTTTATTTTCATTTCCCAGGCCATAGTCTTACGAAACAGTTCATTTTTTTGAACAAAGACAGTCCATACCATTTAGATTGTAAAATACAATTTTTTTTCTATTTGTATGCATTATTTGTAAAATATTTAAACAAGTCACAATGTCACAGCACTTAAATAGTGATTAACCTAGTCTGTCCAGACCATCAATAAAAATAAAGATGAATTACAAACACTTAGATGTAGGGCAGCAGTAGGGCATAACTGTTTAGAACTGGTAGCTGGAGGGAGGGGGTGCATGCACCAGTTACTCCACACATGATTATTGAGTGAGTTAGGACTCTTAATATACATATTTGGATTATGCAACACGTTCACTTAATTGGTGCATTGTCAGGAGCTCTTTTTTGAAAGATTAGAGCAAATAAATTCTGATTCATAAACATTCCAGTGTCTTTTGTGCCAAACAAAACAAACTAGTGTACCAGCCAACAGCTACTAGATCTGGAAGTCTTTCCAGACCATTATTATGACTTCTTCTGCCACTGAGGAAAACATTTTAAAATTTTAGTAAATAAATACACTTTATTTTCTTAATCTGCACAAAATAGTTGTATTTTAATATATAGCATATCCCTTTTCAACAATGAAGTCAGCAAGCAAGCAGCCTCATTATGCTATTCTATATACATCACACATCTTGTTATGCTGCATTTACTATAAGTGTTAAAAGGAGTAAGGATTGCAAGTGATTTCACAAAAAATGAGGATTATAGTGTGTTGTTTAATTTTTTTCACCATTTACTCAATTTTTCTGTATAACCACACCCAGAATATGACATCACATTAGGTATTAGGCAATGGTTTGCATATATGCAAAACATTCTGGGTACGCAAACAGCTTCTTTGGAAGAGTTACTTCTTCTTTACCCTGTGGTTTCATTACTACTAGTCACATATTTCTGAATGTAAAATGTTACAAGGTTCCACTACTAAGCCTGAAGGGACAAAATACAGAGGATCTTGAAAAAAAAAATGCTTATAGCACAAACGAACAAAAAACTCAAGTACTCAAGTTGCAAGCATTTTTGTTTGTGTTTGTATATGTTGTGGGGTAGGGGCTAAGTCATGCTATACCTTCTGCTAGGAGAATAGAAACTTGGTTTCTCACAGAGAAGGTTTGTTCCACTTACAAGACCTAGTCGACAAGTTTTCTTTATAGGGATCAGTCTATCATCATGTCATGGCAGGAGTTTTCATCTCTAAGAAGACATTCAAGGGACCACCCTTATCAACAAAATAAAATGCAAAAAAAAAATATAAATAAAAAACAAACATTTTGCATGAAAATAGTATAATTTGATACTGTTAACAATGTTAAGGGTTTGTTACAATTGCTTCAGAAAGTGACCAATACCCTTTATCTACTGAATTAAAATAACATCCTATGCAGTAAAATCACTTCACTAGAAGACTTTAATTGGTTTTCAAGTTATTTAAGATTTTTTTTTCTGCTCTATGCATAACATTTCAATTTCATTAGTTTAAAGATGGGACACTTGATGCCATTATGCTAGGTAATTTGTTGATTTCTAAACAGCAATTTCTACATGATGCCATATATTGCTACATTCCTGTTTATACCCATGGTCAGACGCTACCTGTACTAGCAAGCCTGAATTATGGTCTAAGCTATACATTGGCTAAGAAAAGAGAACTGAGTGCCAACAGGTAGCAAGCAGTTTAATGCAATCACCTTTATGCAAGATAGAATCTCCCAATACCTAGAGATCATGCTTGTTACTGCATGGAGGAAAAATAGCCTTGGCTTACTTTTCCAGCTTCTGCTGTTGCTGCACAATTTCTGGAAACATGGATAGTGAGATATCGGTTTTATGGGCCTGGACAAATCATGAAAAATTAGAAAGTTAATTAAATATTTCTGTAACTATACATTTATTGAAAAGTACAGGAACAAGTAGAAACATAATTTGCTTTGTTTGGATTTTACAAGAGTGCTTGCCTATAGAAGAACTACAGTCCATTGTATAGACATTGAAAGATCTGGGTGTAGACAGGTGAGTAGGAAACACAAGAAAAAGTGAGAGCACTTAAATAAAAATTGAAGAATACATATTGTCAACATCATTACCAGATCACATTTTCGTAGGCATACATTACTACATTTCTACAAACTTGCAGGCTACATCAGATGTCTACTGATTTCCACAAAGTTCATGGAAAACAATTCTCTGCTTCTCTTCAGTCATTATGTTGTCTGTATGCATATATTTCTTAGTTTTTTGAAGGCATTAAACATTGCACAGCTGTATATTTTTAACATTTTTAAATGGACTTTGCATTTAGTTTGATAAATTATTCTGACTGAAAAGTATATGTTTTGCTCAGTTTCATCCAATATCAATAAGAAATAGCAGTAGCTCTGGTTACCATACTGGGTGTTCCAGTGTCAGCATGTAGTGTTTATGATTTATACATGTGGCTGGAGAAACATTCTCTGCAAGTGCTTTCATTTATCAGAGAAAGCCAATTCAGGAAAGTTGAATGACCACAACCTCAAAAGAAATATGACACAATGTAGTTTGTGACCTGCAAACTCTGTTAAATCTAATGTGTGTCACAGCATACATCTTATCTACATCTTCCAAATGTCCCTATTTTGGAGGAACATACCTGTTTTCAGGGCTGATGTATCCCTGTACATTATGCACCTATTTTCTGAAGGTATATCCCTACATTCAGGCTTGATTTATTCCAACAACGTTCTGAATACTTCTCATCACACTTGATGCTGATTAGTACAAAGAAAACCACACTATATGACCAATATACTGGTGGCACCAGTAAGTGAAAGAAAGAAGATACACATTTTACATATCCCTTTTTCCAGAAGCAAAAATAAATGGCCTGTGTGCTAGAATGTTGCAGTACCATTCATTGTGCATGCATATTTTACACTGTCTCCTTGGTAATATGATTATATTTTCCCAACATTTTTGCAACTCAATGTTTTGATAAACGTGTTTCTGAGTAGTATTCACATTCCTGTTGGAAATGGGAAGAGTTATGTGCTATTTGGTATCAAATTTTATGCCAATTAGATACCCAGATTTTTGACTAGGCTGACCTAGTTGCCTGGTCCTTAGTCCCTATTTTCATTGTCTGCAAGTTGAGCGGTATGGTCCTATCTGTAAAGGTTACTTGCTAGAAAATGATTGAGTTGAAATGTTTTCATACTCGGCACAAAATATGTCCCAGGATGGATTATAAAATATGAGAACAAAACAGGGAGCACACTTTCTGAATGCTTTTAGTACAGATGGAAGTGTTTATCAGAGTGTATAAATCTTCAGTATATGCGCTGTAGGTTTGAGGACAACAAGTAACAAAACACAGAAGCATGCCTGACACTGGATATACATTTGTTGACATCTCATGACCAGATATGTTTTGAGAAATTTGGTTTCAAATGACTATTGACCTATTTTTTTCCAGGTCAGTGTTTGCACTGCACAAATAATAATAAATGCATTCATTAATTAATTAAAAAAAAATCAGAGTGTGACCTCTGGCTTCCAACTAGCCTACAAAATGCAGTGGAGACATTCTTTAATAGCCCAACTCCTAAAATATTTATGTTCAGCACAACTGACCATCCCCTGCTAATAATTATGCAGTTTTGTTATTAAGTGCAATATCCAGATCTGAGTGTGAGGCAGAGAGTCTGTGTCTTTTTACATCAGACAGAAAACTGTGATCAAGGGGTTTTACAGTGGCTCCACAGTTCAGTTTTTGCATGTGTTGCTGACAGACTGAATTCATGAACATGGAAGAAACATTAGGTCTGCAGATGAGAAAAGGAAAGTTTCCACATCCAAGGACACATCACTTGGGCTTCATTGTGTGATCATTCATGACAGCTGGTTCTCTGATTTTGTGCCTGTGGTTTATTTGGTTTGGAGTCATTTTGGGCACATCTTCCTGTTGGAAATACCCAAAAAATAGGGACAAATTTTAAATATTGTTCTTATAAACTTAGAATATTTCTAGAATATTAGGAATTGTGTTAGCATGCATTTTTTGAAGGATATGAAGTCTGACATTCATATGTTTGTCATTATTTAGAGACTTTAGTCCTCAGTGATTTGCCAGAAAAACACAAATTTTATGAGAAACAGACCAAAAATATGAGACAGATATCTGAACATTTTGCAAAAATCTGGATAGTTGAGAGGTATGGATTAATATAAAAGGGTTTCTGCAGAAAAATATTATATTATTATTATTATGTGGGACTATGAGAAAATATTTGCAATCACATGCATAGAATTTTGAATATGATGGTATAAAAGTGAATTAGCATTTTGACCTCCAAGAATCCATTATATATAGTTTAATTTGAATATAGTGGCAGAGGCATTTCTTTGTGCTTCTGACAGATGATCAGCTAAAGACTGCAGCAGATAAAGCTGGGCTTTGAAAAGCATACAGGCCCTGGGTACAGCCTACGTTTTGCCAGTGAGGCTGAAAGATTTGACCTGCTACTTGTCTGTCATTTAGAACAGAATGTATGATTCCATGACAGGAATAGCTATACTGAAAGAAAGGGGAAATGCAGGAATGCCTAATTATATCTGCAAATACGCCTTCTTTACTGCCCCCTTCTCTGGTACGCACATATCTGACTTTTCTTCTTTTCTCTGCTAACTCAAATATATATTACAAATTTATTGAAAACATTTCATGTAATTTGGCTGATCTCCCAAGCTTTATAAGCATATATCTCCTTTGCTTGTAAAAATGCACTGAGTGTTCCTATTATGAATTTGTCTTCATACAAAACTCCTGCGGTTTTATTCTAAACTTTTGAAAAATACATCAGACATCTGCACTCCATCTAATGCCATCACAGAGTTATTAAAAAATCTAAGTTACAGCTGATTCCCACTTTGCTTTTACCAGTGTGTCAGTTTTTCACTTCATATCCTGTCGATTTTATGTCTTTTTTGTTATTATTTTTTATTTTCATGTCTTTGAATTGCATTCGCTACATTGACTCAGTCAGCATTACTTGTTGGCTAATTGTTTTCCTTCCATCATATGTATTAGCAACCGCATGCCTTGCTTACATTTGTCAGTAACATAATCTAATAAAATAGTTATCAATTTTTGCCCAGTTCTATATCCATCATACTCAATCTGCTAACGCATTACTACTTTGTATAGCTAGGAGTTAGACTTACTTTCCCACTGCTTTCTCCCCCTGTTTTGTTCTACTGTTTTTCTCCTGCAATGCCTTCCAATTTGAATTTCTGTCTCTAACAACATATCACTTGTCAACACTTTATCACCAGTTTTAACACATACGTTTAAGATTTACCTGTTATTCCTGCATGACTTAGCACATAGGACTTGTATATGAATATTATTAGCATATCATGATGGATCCTTATTTTGTCATCTTATCTCTAACATCTGCTTAAGATTATAATTATATTGTCACTCAATCACAATGTCGCGTAAAGTCGTATGCTGGATAACAATGTGCAGCACTCCCTTTTTTTCCTCCATGTTGACCTTTCGCCTTTCACCAGGCTATGTGCAGCTGGTGGTTGTAATCATTTATAGCACCTGAACATATATATTCTTACTTATTACTTCATAGTTTGTAAACTGTTCCCTCACAGGTCAAGCCTGGAAATTGAGGAATGTCTTGGTCAGTGCATCATTCATGGTAAACAACAATTAACTTGCTGATTAACTATCTTGATGTACATACTATCCACCAATGCTTTTTTCTAGTAAAAATAAGATAAGACACCATGAGAAGCCTGCAGTAAAATGAGTTATTTCTTCTAAACATTTAACATGAAATATTTCTAAGGTGTAATACAAGCGACACTATTTTAACAGTTAGCTATGAGCCTTACAATAATACTGTGGGGTATGCAGAATTAAAGGACAGTATTTCCAACGGTGATAACTGCCTTGAATAACCTCCTAAATTTTGAGACTGGTTTGAAAATGGAAGTCAGATTTAGAAGGGTATGTCATAGACATAAATGAACCTTAGCAATAAAGGATGGTAATGCAACAGATCAATACAATTATACAATGTTAGAGTAACCGGAGTAAAAATAAGAACAACATGAGAAAGTTAGTCTTCAGCTGATAGTAAAGTATGTGCTTCCTTTCTTATATGATATTATTAAATATTGCACTGTACAAAAATCTTTTATGAAGGCAAATAAAGAGCAACATTAAACATACTTTAAAATTAAATCTGTAAAATACTTTAGTCTAGTTATATAATGTTAAAACCACATATGTAGTATATGTTTCATTAAATGAGTACATTCTACCAGATGTATCTGATGCTTCTTATGAAGAGGTTATACATTGCAAATTTATGCTCTTCAGTTTGTCATAATATAGCCTACAGACAACAAATGTTTTTAAACAGATAAACAAAAGAAACACAGTAAATTGACAATAGGTTTGTACAAGAACATTTTAAAAGGTAAACTGTTTATAGGCTTTACATTAGATAAGGACTGCATAACTCACCTGTTCTGCCCTTTACATTAGATAAGGACTGCATAACCCACCTGTTCAGCCCTTTACATTAGATAAGCTAAAGATCCTCTTTACATGATGGCTTATCTTGCATCCTCCATCACTGTCCTCATATGGATCACTTATACTGACTCCAGAGCCATTCATTCTTGTATTCTATCACTATTTTTGGCTGTGAAATATTTTCTGGAAGACTCATCCAATCATCTTCCTTACTGTGAAAAAAATAATAATTTGTTGCATTTTTACTTATCCAGCCATATAGTATCCCAATATTCTGCCTTGTTTTTTCATCTTTTTTTAAACCTGGTCTCTAGTGATATCCAAATGATTCCATTTCAGCACATAAAAGCTGTTTCTTGTGATAAGCCCACCGATAATTAGAAGGCATGCAATCCAAAAGACCACTGAAAATTGTAGACCAATTTCTTAATTGTCCTAGTGCACTGTCTGCTTAAGAAACTTGCTCACAGTTACACATTTTACAGGAAACTAAGGGAATCAAAGCCTGGACTACAGGAAGCAGCTCACTAATCATTTCTAGAGTCAATTTGCTGCACATACTACCAGACATAAATATCACCTCTGGTGGGATTTGAACCAGCAACAATTTACTGTCTTCAGTTTGTTTTGTCAGATGTCTGATGCTTTCTTTGTCATGTCATCATTTAACAGAAAGTTAAAAATGATCATTGCCGTTATGCACATGAAATGAGCATCAAAATAAAATATGCCACAAACAGCAAATATCAATTTTCCATTTAGAGCTACATTACATGTGTGATGATAATGACAGCACAACAAGCATTTCTGCGACTTAAATGAGTATGGGTATAGTCAGACATTTTTGTCAAAGAAACAAATGCATAAAGAAGCACGTATAAATGTTCACACAGAGATACATACAGGCACGTGAAAGCACACACACACACACACACACACACACACACACACACACACACACACACACACACACACACGCGCTTGTGCAAACACAAACACGCGCACACACACACACACACACACACAAACACATGCACGCGCATGCACACACATGCACACACACGCGCATGCACACACACACACACACACACACACACACCCACACACACACACACACACACACACACACACACACACACACACACACACACACACACACACACACACACACACACACACACACACACACACACACACACACACTCTGTCACAGGTGCATTCAATGCCACCAGATACACCTTAACACTCCTACCACTTTCCCACAAGGCATATTGTCAAAAGTGTTACTGATGCCCAGAATAAATCATATACTTCAGTGAGTCCCTTTGCTCAACACAGTTAGCACTCAGTTATAGAACTGAATTGTGTTACACTGATGGTGCCTTCATTTAATACATAGCTTTGTATATCTACAGGTCCATTAGTATTCAGTAACTCTGCTACCCTGCTATACAGATCTGTCCTGTAATTTGAACAACATATAGCAACTTTTCTGTGCAAAACTTTGGGCCTAATGTAAAATTAGAACGAGTAAGGTGGAAAGTCATGCATTTGGAATTAATTGATACTTTCAGAAAAAAGATTACTTTTTTTCAGTCTTTCTTCTTGTGTTGGATTTACAAGGTCACAGATTTTGTATGATTATTCAAATGTCATGCAATCACAATGTCAATCACCCTCTCAAGTCACATTAAAAAAATTCAAAGAAAACTCTTCTGAGCAATTGTGTCTGTAGAGGAGTGAGACCTCCTGCACTTTACAATATGGGGGCCCTGCCTCTTTCACCTGACACCTATATATTGCCAAACATTGTGATCAGGCAAACTCAGAGATGAGAGAAAGGCGTAAAAAGTAGAACACATTTTCTCCCATTTCTGTGAGTTCCACAGTACCAAAATCAAAACACAGCATCTGCAATAAAGCTAATTCAAAAACAAAAACATTAACTACACATATTAAAAACCTTTCTTCAGATAGCTCTTAACCTATTAGAGCAAGAAATTTAGACAAAGCCTAAAATAATGGGGAACAAAGGCCCAAAAATGGGAACATAATTTAAATATTGCCCTTATAAACTTATAAAGTTGCTAGAACAACAGGATTTGTGTTAGCATGCATTTTTCTGAAGGGTGAAACTCCAATATGCGTCATTATTTAGTGAATTATACCCTCAGTCATTTGCCAGAAAACCACAAATTTTATGAGGAAGAGGCCAAAAATATGCAGCAAAAATCTGGGCATTCTGTGGAAATCTGGACAGCTGAAGAGAGTTATATTTCTCCTGTAACATTCTGTGACCCCATGAAACACTGGATAATTACTTGTAGTGTTATTCCTGGTCACAGATATCTCTGTATGTGAATTTACAGTGTCAAGGACATTTAATTTCTGCAGGGCATGAGATGAAACACAGCTGTATTTTTTAATGAAAACAAGTTTCAAGAAGCAAGTGATAAAGTGTAAATGAGTGCTTGAGTCATTACTTTATGCCTTTTGAGTAAGGCACTAACATTTATTTATAACTAACACATGGCGATATTCAGTCCTTATAATACTAAATAGCATAGATATGTCAAAGAAGACCTCACTTATAATAAATGAAACTGGAGGCTTTAGGATAAAATCTCATTTCTTTCATAACATATGTTTGGGTCTAAAAACTTAAATTTAAACATTTGCACTAAATATTCACTTCATATACGTTTGTACTCAGCTGATAAAAATGCATTTATATCACGTTATCGAAAGATGAAAATAGCGAACACTATTTCATCGGCCCCAAAACATCTAAACATGAAAATATCGAAAATTCAGCACAGCAAATTTTTTTCCCTGGAAAAAATTCACTGCTCAGAAACACATACACACAACACAAGCACATCAAACAAACAGCAACTATACACATACACTTAAATTCCTACATCTAACGCTACACTAAACTAAACATACACTACTATCTACCCACTTACCTTAACCCAAACCCTAACCCTAAGGTCCGTCACTATCGCACACTCACCTAACCTGCGCCCTAACCCTAACTCACTTAAACCACCCCTAACCATAAAGTCTGTCACTATCGCACACATGCCTATCCCGCTCCCTAACCCTAACTCACTTAACCCGCCCCTAACCCTAATGTACAAACAATTGCACACTTACTTGAACCCAACCTGTAACTTTCCACCACAACGCTAAGAATAGCAAAGCCACAGAAATGGCCAACCGAATTCTTTCCCAAGGAAAGAATTCGCTGTTCTGCAGCTTCACTATTCTTAGCGTTCGCTGAATAGTGTTCGATATCAGAACATTGGAAGTTTTAATACTTCAATGTTCTGATATAGACCCCATAAAAACTGCTATGCTCATTTCACATTATTTGCTCTGTAATATATACCTTTTTTCAGCCTTACTGTGTTGAAAGTTTATTTTTGATTTTTTTTCTTCTATAAACTGGACATTTGTGTGAGTGCACTTGTGTGTGTGTGTGTGTGTGTGTGTGTGTGTGTGTGTGTGTGTGTGTGTGTGTGTGTGTATGTGTGTGTGTTTGTGTGTGTGTTAGGATGTGTGTTTCAATTAAAGTACAAAGACATAAAAAAACATAATTAGTATAAGAAAAAGTTTCATTCTTCTTCATGACCTTTCACTCTTGCCATATTTCTTCCTCCTTTTCAGCTTTTTTCATCTTATGTAAGTATATCTGCAATTAATGTTGTTCTTTATAATAAAATGTGTATTATAAAAATACATTCTTTAAATTGTCATCTTTTAATTTGCAGACTTTGTTAATTAAAATTTTCAAAGGCAGAGCAATATAATGACAAGGTGTAATTAAAGCATTTTCAAAAGTATTTAAAACTAAGCCATTGTCTTAGACTCCATAATGCCAAACTAGAATATTCTTGTTTCATTCTAGTAAGCTTCAGAATACACTACAGTGTCTAGAACTCGAATAGATACTTGGTTTGTAACAGCCTCAAATAGACATTGCACCAGGAACTGATCCTGCTATGTGATGGGAAACCACAGCACTGGAAGTGAATGTACAAGGGGTCAGGCAGACAATGATGCTAGAGGTGGAAAAATGATCAGATGCGCAACAAACACATTTAAACAAGCAGTATGATCAACAGAGACATTTTTTAAGGAAATGGAACTTATTAGGCCCATCGTGATAGGGATATTTTGAAATATGTTATCGATCTACTTAAAGTCTTCATTCAGATGTAAAAAACAAACTCATTTTAATGCTGAGCTGGCTTATGATACTTGGTATGAATTGGGAATGGCACTCAGCAAGGTTTGTTCGGCTTTTACTGTTACATTTGGCAATTGTCCTTTCAGAAGATTTTCCCCATCTTTACTATCTGACTAAAAAGAAGATGAGAAATACAGGTAGCAAAACATATTAGAAACAGGAACTTTATTTGCTTCATAAATAGGCACTCTGCTTCATAGCACACAGAAAACGTATTAAAAGTGCAGATTATTTACTATACTTATAAGCATTGGAAAGGCTTTGTACTTCTGCTTTAAAAAGATGATAAATAAACACATTTTACTAAGTAACAGTTTATTAAGGATATTTTGATAATTTTAGATATTGGGTGCATGGAGAAACTAACCATTTAAATGATTGGTGTACTAAATATGTATGTGAAATATGCCAGGTCATGACCATTGTCAAGACCTTTGTATTGCATAATGTACTAGGTGTAGTGTTATGACACATTTCTGGCCTAAGTGCAAATGTAATAGTGAGACCAAAGGGATAGATACTTAAAAACATGGAAGTGAACAGTAGTCTATGAATACATGAAATTACCACTGGAGAGGTTAGGAGGCTACAGGAGTATAAGAAGGGTTTTATGGTAGTTAAAATAGAATCAGCATCAGGGATCTGATAAGGTAGTACACAATTTAAAAGAATGCTAGAAAATAGATAGGAAACTGCATTTACAGGCATAGACAGTGAGGTCAGAACATAGATAATGCAGAACTGTATATCAGTAAAACAGAGATAATAAACACTAAGAGAAGCACTTTTAATGCTTAAAGACTTGCTCAAATATGGTAAATATTCTGACATATTGTATATGCAACCACATTGCCAAACTCCATGTACTGCACAATGCTTATTAATTCAAAGAAGTTGCATAGCAACAAATATAAAACGGAAGGAAGAAAACAAAAGATGTAATGCGATCCTATCTCACCTACATTCGTAACTGATGGGCTCGGAGCCGAGAAACGGCTCCGACTCGGCCAATACACTAGCACGAAGTCTCTGATTGGCTGGGCCAACCCCTCTATCCCAGGATGCACCACACCCAAGCCCCCAGATCTCGTTTGCCGCTTCTAGAGATACGACATGGTCTCTAGTTGGCTGTGGCTAAGTACCCTATTTTTAGTCAAATTTTTGGTTTTTTGTGGGCTTTTTCTTAAGAGTTAACCAAAAACAGCTATTTACATAGCTATCTTGTTGTCTGACTGTGTATTGGTTGTTTCAGGATAAAGTTTGTTTTCTGTGGTAAATTCCAGGTGTTTGGTGGGCTAGGCCCGTTTAACTTAGAGGACCTTAGCCCTACCTTTAGAGTGTTTAAGTTAGAGCTCCACCCCCATTCCTTTCTTCCTTCTGTGTGTGTTTCGTGAGAATGTCTGGGAAAGAGCATAAGCCTTCTGGCTTCAAGAAATGTACCAAATGCAGATACAAAATGTCTATCACAGATGGCCATGACATCTGTGTTTACTGTTTAGGGGCCAAGCACTTGCAAAAGTCTTGCAGTGTTTGCCATGCCTTCTCCTCAAGATTCCTCCAGGAGAGGAAAAATAAACTGATTTTAAAAGGATTAATCAGACCTTCCTTTGAAGAGGCTCTTCAATCTTCAGAGCCTCGTGGTAAGAAGAAGAGGTTGTCGGTTCCAACCAGCCCGTTGGATCCGCCAGCCAAAAGAGGAAAATCTATGTCTTCATCTTCGGCGCCATTGCCCTCGGAGCCGACAGATGAGAGACCAAGTTCTGCTTCCCCTTCCTTGGTTCCACGGGATTCAGAGCCGATGGAAAGGGGTTCGAAATTGGGATCTCCCCCCTTGGCTCTTATGGCTTCAGAGCCAATAGACAGAGGGTCGGCTCCGGGATTGGTTTCTTCGGCTCCTACTTCATCGGCTCCGAAGGAAGTTTTGGTGTTTCTTGTGTCTTCCTTGGCTCCGATGTTGTTGGAGCCGATTTGGACCCGAACTCCTATGGTGATTTTGGAGCCTATAGAGACAGTTTGTCGAGCCCCTTCTGTTTCCTCCAAATCCTCTAGGCTTTCTGATTTGGATCTGGACAGGGTTGTCCAGAGGCTCCTACAGTCTCCGGTCTTCTCCAAATTACTGTCGGCTCCAGCCCAGTTGGCTCCGGAGCCAGCCTTGCCTGTATCATTGCTTCCTCCTTCAACAACCTTAGGGTCATTGGAACCGGAGTTTACAGGAGCTGGGGAAGTTGTCGGGTCGGTTCTGAGACCCACTGCTAGTCCGTCGGCACCAACTTCTGCTCAGACCTTCTCGATACTTTCAACAGGTCCTGGTACTCGTGGCTCTTTGGTCAGGCCTGACGGGGAGTCATCTGGGCCTCTGGTTTTGGCTCTGAGTCTCCCTCTTAGTGCTTCGGCGAGGGGAGCCCCGACTCTGGTCAGGGCCTCGGAGATGGGTCTTTCGGCAGAATCTAGTGGACCCGCCCTCGAGGCTATGAGGAGTGCGCTGGCAAAGCCCCTAGTTACTTCCCCGGAATCTGTAGCTCCTTCCCTGGACACGGCAACTGGATCCTCTGTTGCACCCCTGTCCTCGGACAGAGGGGCTCCCAGGCCTGAGGATACCTCCTTCTGTGGTCCCCTAGTTTCCGAAGGGCCTTCAGAGTCCTTGCCTGAAGAGACCCCTAGGAAAAAGACATGTAAGAGGAAGCACATGGACTCCCCAGATGAGTCCGTCACCTCAGACACCAATCTGGATGATGCGGAAGGATCCCCTAAGTTGTCCTCTGACGATGTCTCATTCTCGGACATACTAGAGATCTTGAGACAGAGGGGCGACTGGCCTTCCAAGACCCCTTCCGTGGAAGAGTCGGTGTTCCTCAAGGCCTTCGGAGCCCAGCCCTCCACCTCCTGGGTATCTCCACCCTTCGACGAGTTACTGGACATTATTTGTCGAAGGGTGTGGGAACACCCTGACTCTGTGGAGCCTGTCCCCACTCGCCCAAAAAAATTCTTGTCTGCACCCCCCGATAAGCAATTTCTCACTAAGGGAGTTCCAGTAGATGCTATGGTGGCGGCATCTGCCACTCAACAGGATGTGGCAGAGGCTTCGACATCTATCCATCCACCTAACAAGGAATCTAGGAGCATGGATAGGTACAGGAAGCATACCCTATCTTCAGCACCCTTTACCCTGCGGTCACTGAATTATTTGTTGCATTTCACAAGACTACAAAGGGATCTCGTGAAGGAGTTGGGAGATACCCTGTCGGGTAATGTGCCTGAGGCATTGGCTCAGTCTGTCAATGCCCAGCTATCGACCCTGTCATCCATCATTAACTCATCCATGAGGCTCATTTCATATGCGGCTGAGGGGGCGGGTAGAGCAGCGAGTTCGGGCGTAGCCCTAAGGAGGCAGGCTTGGATGCGCTTGTGTCACTTTGCGGAGGCGTTCAAGTCTTCATTCACAGATGCTCCCTTTGATGGGTCCTCTCTCTTTGGACCCAAGGTGAAGGACACCCTCACTAGATGCGAGCAGGAGGGCAAGACCTTGTCTGTCGTCGGGGCCCATTTTTTGCTTCCCACGAGACCTTATCCCAAGGCTCAGAGGGGAGGAAAGATGTGGTTCAAGAAATCGCAAAGGTCTTTCCCAGCTAATCAAGGTGAACCCCCCTCCAGAGGCAGGGGAGTTGGGAATTATTCTGGAAGACATCATCCTAGAGGCGGCGGAGGCCCCTGCAATACAGGAGACCGCGAATCCTTTCGCAGTTCATCCTTCCAACGTCCCTGAGGGACGGCCCAACTGTGCGTCTCCGGAGCCAGTCAGGGGTCAATTTTCGGAGCACCTGAAAGCCTGGGAGTCCATCACTCTGGATCAGTGGGTGCTCCGGATCATCGCCGGAGGTTACACCATCCCGTTTATTCATCCTCCCCCCCGCAGGAAAATCCCGGACATTCCACCCAGTCAAAGGGTTCAGGCAGCTACAGAAGTGGTAAAGCTGCTGGAAAAAGGAGTCATCCAGCCAGTCCCCGAAGGCCAGGCCGAATTAGGATCTTACTCAAGATTATTTTTGGTGCCAAAAAGAACAGGGGACTTGAGCCCTATCCTGGATCTCAGCCATCTCAACCGCTTCGTAAAGAAGTCCAAGTTCCGGATGGTCATGCTACAATCCATTTTTCCATTGCTGGAAAAAGGAGTTTGGATGTGCTCCATCGATCTCAAGGATGCCTGTTATCACATCAAGATAGACAAGGCATCCAGGGCTCATTTACACTTCCACCTGGGAACCAGTCACTACCACTTTCGAGCCCTGTCCTTTGGTCTCACCACAGCCCCCAGGGTGTTTACCAAGTGCCTGGAAGTGGTAACGGCTCACCTGAGGTGTCTTGGATTCCAGGTGTTTCCGTATCTAGACGACTGGCTCCTCACTGCCCCCACCAAGCATCTACTCACTCATGCTGTGACTACTACCATCGAATTGGGTCAATTGCTAGGCATAACATTCAACTGGGAAAAGTCTGTATTGCTGCCATCACAGCGTGTTGTCCTTATAGGCGCAGAGCTAGACTCTATAGAAATGTGAGCCTATCTCCCAACAGAAAGGATAAGGGTTTTACAGAACCAAGTCAAGGACCTATTGCCCCGTCGGAAAGCTCCGGCCAGGTTAGTCCTTCAACTCTTAGGATCCGTGGCAGCCTCTATTCTATTAGTTCCGCTAGCAAGACTGCACATGCGGATTCTACAGTGACTCCTATCGAGCCAATGGTCCTTCCAGGAACTTCCGTTGTCCCACCCGATAATTATCACGGACTCGTGTCGGCGGGATCTTCACTGGTGGCTTCTCTCCTCCAACCTGAACCTGGGCAAATCCTTCTACCCTCCATCTCCCGTTGCCACAGTGACCATGGATGCCTCCCAGATAGGGTGGGGGGGGCATTATCTGGGCAGGACTGTCCAAGGCACTTGGCAAGATCACGAGACTCACCTACATATCAATGTCCTGGAAATGAGAGCGGTGCTTCTAGCATTGCAGGCACTGCACAGCTCTCTCCCACTGGGGACAATTGCGATTCTTTCAGACAATATGTCAGTAGTTTGGTACCTCAACAAACAGGGAGGAACCAGGTCTTACCCCCTTTGCAGAGAAGCCATGAGAGTGTGGGAATGGGCGATTGCTTCCCAGAGGTTTCTAGTGGCAACTCACATTCCCGGGAAATCCAATGTTATAGCAGACAGGCTGAGCAGGGACATCCTGATGCCCCATGAATGGTCCCTGAACATTCAAGTGGCGGATTGGATCTTCGCCTGGTGGGGGTTGCCTTGCTGCGACCTATTCACCAGTCTGCTGAATGCGAAGTGCAACAACTACTTCTTCTTAATCCCTGCTCAAGGGGAAGAACCCAGGGATGCACTGGTTCACAAATGGCCCTACGATCTACTCTATGCCTTCCCTCCACTTCCTCTACTGCACAGACTGATTCAGAAGGCGATCCGTCTGGGAAGCACCATAATCTTGATAGCCCCATTCTGGCCCCATCAAGTGTGATTTCCATTCCTGCGGAAGTATGCGGTGGACAGCCCCTGGATCCTGAATCCGATTCCGGACCTCCTGACTCATCAGTCGGAGCAGGCCCATCCATCTTTATGGACTCTCAAACTGGCGGCTTGGCTGCTCCACTTCCAACCTTAGTCAGGCAACATGCCTTTTCACCTGAGGTGGTTCGAATATTGTCCTCTTCGCATAAGCCTTCTACCAAAGGTATTTATTTTAGCAAATGGAAGAGATTTGCTCTTTGGGCCCAGCGGCATAACCTTGATCCCCTGACAGCCCCTCCTTCCGCGGTTCTGGATTTTTTGGCTTCTCTTTTTAGCCAAGGTTCTGCCGTTTCTACGCTGAAGGTACAATTAGCAGCAATTTCCAATTATCATGTTGCCTTTGATCCTTCACTCATGAGTCACAAATTGTGTATGGCTTTTCTTAAAGGAGCGTGGTTGCTTCGTCCCCCTATATCGCATTCAGTTTTGCCATGGGATTTGAATGTGGTCCTTGGTGCCTTGATGTCCCCTCCATTCGAACCAGCAACAACTAGTGAGAAAAAATTCTTGTCATGGAAGACCGCATTTTAGGTAGCTATTACTTTGGCCAGAAGGGTTTCAGAACTTTAAGCCCTTTCTGCCAAGCCTCCTTATCTCATTTTCTATAAGGACAGAGTATCCCTGAGATTAAATCCATCCTTTCTCCCTAAGGTTTCTTCTGCTCTTTACCTTCAACAATCTATTAAGCTTCCAGTCTTCTTTCCCAATTTTTCCTATGATGAAGAATACAGATTTCACCAGTAGGATGTGCATAAACAATTATGTTTCTATCTGGATAGGATGCAGCAGAACAGAAAATCAGATCAACTTTTTGTTGCCTTTGCAGATAACAAAATTGGCAAACCAGTCACTAAGGCCATGATCGCCAGATGGATCAGGGATTGTGTGTCCTTCATCTATTCATCGACAGGAAGGTCCCTTCCATTCTCAGTTAGAGCTCATTCTACTAGGGCCATGGCAACTTCAACAGCTTTCCACTCCAGACTGTCTGTGGATGAAATTTGTGCTGCTGCCACTTGGTCTTCTCCACACACCTTTGTTTCTCATTACAAATTAGACTTGGCGTCCAGAGGTCGGGCGTCTTTTGGTTCCACAGTGCTCAGGAGTGTTTTTTCCAGTGAGCCTCCCAGGGTCTAGGTGCTAGGGACGCGGTCCCATCAGTTATGAATGTAGGCGAGATAAGACTGCATTACATCTTTTAGTTATGTACTTACCATAATGATAGATGTATGCGATCCATCTCACCTACATTCATATATACCCCCCCTCCTGCCCCCTACCTGAAGGATTTGGAGGAAACACTTTTGGGGTTTCCACTGAAGGTCTTATTTCTTCTCTCTGGATCACGTATCTCTGTGAGTTGAGTGCATGTGAGGGAGAGTTTGTGTGGGGCAAACAAGATCTGGGGGCTTGGGTGTGGTGCATCCTGGGATAGAGGGGTTGGCCCAGCCAATCAGAGACTTTGTGCTAGTGTATCGGCCGAGTCGGAGCCGTTTCTCGGCTCCGAGCCCATCAGTTACGAATGTAGGTGAGATGGATCGCATACATCTATCGTTATGGTAAGTACATAACTAAAACTTCAACAAGCTGTAATTCTAGAACATTTCTACAAAGGAAACAGTTATCCTTACATAGCTGAGCAATGGTTATAATGTGAGAAGCACAATCCTATCACACATGGGTATGGGAGTAATACAAAATTAAAGGGAAAAGGTTATAATCTTAAAATAGAAGTCATTAAGTTTAAGGCAAAGGTACCCCAGAACTATATTACATTAATAGATCTATTGCAAGCCTCTACATGCATACAGTAATAAGATCCACTGATGCAGCACTGTCAGAATGACAATATGCAAGTATTCCATTTTTAATGCTTATAGACTCTGGTGCTGCAGTAAGCACAGTCAATTAAAATGAACTTTCTATTTAATCGAAAAGAAGTATTATCAATCAAAAGTTACTTGGCACGACAGGACCCGGAAGCACGTAAACAAAGGCTTTCAAAACAAGCAGATGAAGAAATCAAACAGCTGCTAGTTCTCCAAAAAGATCCTTTAATATAACAAGGCAAAGTAAAAATCCACAATATCTTCCAAGCGCTTTCACTCGACCACTTGCGAGCTTTTTCATGGCAAAAAATCTTTTTCTTTTTTTTTTTTTTTTTCGTTACAGTTTGCTAAAGCATCAGTTGACACACGTCTAACTGATCATGTGATCACATGATCGGTTAGACGTGTGTCAACTGATGCTTTGGCAAACTGTAACGGAAAAAGAAAAGATTTTTGCCTTGAAAGCTCGCAAGTGTCAGTGAAAGTGCTTGGAAGATATTGATTTTACTGCTGTTATATTAAAGGATCTTTTTGGAGAACTAGCAGCTGTTTGATTTCTTCATCTGCTTATTTTGAAAGCATTTGTTTACGTGCTTCCGGGTCCTGTCGTGCCAAGTGGTTTTTATTCTTGGTTGGATTTTGCTTTTAGTTTTGATGTTTTTTGATCAATCAAAAGTTTTTTTATGATGCAGTCATATAAGTGACTATCAAGAAAATTAAGAACAGTTAGGGGTTAAAAAGGGTCAGGGGAGCTTAACTTATAAGGAAATGTGGAGAAAGAGGGTAGTGGACTATCAAGAAAATTAAGAACAGTGGTTAGGGGTTAAAAAAGGTCAGGCAAGCTTAAATTACAAGGAAATGTGGAGAAAGAGGGTAGTGCCATTAGACTGGAAGTTACAGAAGAGCCATGAAAAGGATGAGGGCATTAAACTGAGCCAGAAGGAGGGACTGCAAAAGTATGGAAAGGGTTTTTGTCATTAAATAACTGGTATAAGATTAAGGATCAGCAGCTTAGAATCACTTGGCAGCAAACTAATCCTGTGTCAGCAGGTGCAAGTGTAGAGCTGGAGTACAGACGGCCCTGGATTCCAGTACTGGGTGTGCATCCTTTGCTTTCACAGTTAGTGCAGTGGATTTATGCTCTACTATCTTAACAAACTACTTCCTGTAGTCAATGGTACAGGGTTTGACTCTTTCTAGCTCAGTTTGCCTACTATGTGATTCTGAGCAAGTCACTTAACCAGAAAGTACTTCCCTGGACTTGGCTGCTACAAACAAGTTGAGCATATGTATTGAGACTTGTGCCATGGTGCTTGCATAAAGTACTGAGTTTTGTAGTCTGTATACTTAGGTATGGGTACTGTTCTCACTGCAGTCAACTGGTGTGTGTGTTTGTGCACTTGCTTGACATTACAGAGAGCCTTTTCCACAGAGTTAGGTGACCAGTCACTGTTCTGCTGTATTCATCTCTGTAATCCAAGGAATCTGTTGCATTCTGCTAAGCATAAGTACAATTTTATATTGTATTTGCATATTTAGCACTTTTAAACTGTATTTTGGTTATATTGCTGATTTTTTAAAACTGTTCTTGCTGATTTGTTGCACTTGTTGTCTGCTGTAGCATAGACTAGATTTAGATCTGCTGGATGTGCTTCTGTTTGTTAAATTGAGCACTAAACCAGGCTATCTTTTGTTGGAAAGGCCTCCTGCACCCTTAAGGCAGGAGACTGCAGTTAAGACTCATATGATTGAAGGTTGCTGGCACAGGGCTCAGCTTTGAGTCTTTTTATTGGTTAAATTGTTTAATTCAGTTTGTTCACTGTTTTAACACAGCTCCACAGAGTTAGGAGACCAGCCACCACTCTGCTGTATTCATATGCACAATTCAAGGAATCTGTTGCATTCTGCTAACCATAAGTACAGTTTCATACTGTATTTTGCACTTTTAAATTGTATTCTTGTTATATTGCTGATTGTTTTAAACTGTTCTTGCTGATTTGTTGTACTTTTTGTCTGCTGTAGCATAGATTAGATTCAGACCTGCTGAATCTGATTCTGTTTGTCAAACTGAACACTAAACCAGGCTATCCTTTGTTGGAGAGGGTCCCCTGCACCCTTGTGGTAGGAGAGTGCAGTTAGGACTCATCTGATTGAAGGACGCTGGCATAGTGCTCAGTTTTGAGCTTTTTTATTGGTTACATTGTTTAATTCAGCTTGCTCACTGTTTTAACACAGCTCCACAGCATTAGGCAACCAACCACTGCTCTGCTGTATTCATCTGTTTATGTGTAGTGCACCTCTGTGCACCATTGCACACTACCACACAGTGGGGGTAAATAATGGTGGTTATAAACACAAAAACCTCAGTAGATAATTGTTTTCTTTATTAGCTGCCCGTGATCCAGCCAAGAAATCCTTAAATTGCACTTAGCTGCTCAGAGAGCACCTCAGCTGTTATTTTGTCCCTGAAACAGTCCCAAAACCACCAAATCTACAATAGCATCATACTATTTAGAGCACCCTATTAGTATAGACCCTGTTTAGAGCAACCAGTTATACCACACTCCTCCATTTTCTCTCCCCATTATGAAAACAGAATTTAACCTAACATTATGTATGGTCAGTCTCCCTCCATTTCTCCTACCAATCTGATTGACATGGGTATCCTAAGGCAGTGTAGTAACTCCCCCATGTACACTGACAGCACTCAACTCCTAAATCACCCAAATACAGTTTGTGAGAGATGCAACTACACTAAGAATCTGGAATCCTTGCTCTCTTGCTCACAGAACAGTAACACTGAACAGGTTGTCATATTCTACACCTCCTACACAAACCATGCACTGAAAACATAAACCATTATATGCTGAGATACTCACCAGAAACCTACCTAAACACCAGAGACCTTCAAAATACAAACATTCTGCACCTAATACAGCACCTGCAGCACTCAATACACATAAAAACACAAGCAGCAGTGCCTCACAAAATAAGCCCCCTAAGGCAAAGCACATATAAACCAAATTGTTTAGTCATAGGTGACTCCATTATGAGAACACAGATGTCCTACTCACCAGGCTGGACAAGGAGAAGGTTACAGTTAGCTGTCTATCGGATGCCAGTATCCATCAGATCACACATGCACTCAAGTCTCTCAACAAGTACCATTATGACTCCATCATAGTTCATGTTGGTGTGAATGACTTGAGATATACCTCACTGGACTATAAGAAGAGAGGCAATATTGAACTCTATGAATATGTGTCCCAGGCAGATATGTCCCTAGCCTTCAGCAGCATTCTACCTTCACTTAAGATGATACCACAATATAAACAAAAAATGATTGACTTCTACAATTGGCTGCTAAGTGCTAGGAGTTTAAATCAGAAACTACACTTTCTGGAAGCACTCATCTCCCTGGAGAATATTGACATCTGTGCAGTCACAAAAACTTGGTTCAGGTCCGCAGAGAGTATCCCGGTCTTGCAAGGCTACAATGCCTTCCACACTTTCAGACCTCAAAATGAACGTGTGAGAACCAAAGGAGGAGCATCTATCTTCATCAAAGATAAACACACCTCTAGACTGGTTAGATAGGAAAACTCCATGGAGTTACTCCAAGTTCAACTAACTGTGGGTAAGACCCCCTTCAAGTCATTATTAGCAATAGGCCTCCTTCAATGAACCAAGATATCCACACTGCTTATTTGAACCTACTTGAGTCACTCAAATTACAACCAAACACTCTAGCCATGGGCAGTTATAACTATCTTTCCATTGACTGGGAAACTTATATGAGTACTAAGATGCTCACACAAAGGTTCCTGGACTTTTCTAACACTAACACCCCGGAACAAATAGCATGCAACTCCACAAGGGGCTCAAATATTCTTGACCTGGTCCTCACCAACATGGGAGACTGTTGCACCACCACAAGTATAGGACCTTCAGTGGTTAAATCTGATCACAAATCAGTCACATTTGAAGTAGCTATAACACCTGAAACCCTCTTAGGTGAAATCAGGCTAAAAAATTCACCAAAGCTAATTATACCCTCCTAAGGAATGGCAAAAATAATTTCCAAACTTCTGTTTCCACACATGGCATTGACAATTATATTAAGGTATGCACAAATGGCCTGTGCAAACACTAACAGAAATGTATTGACACAGCTGTACCTGATAGGATCAAAACAAGATCCTCAAGAAAAAATAAGCCTCCCTGGTGGACATCTAACATTAATAAGTTATGCAACAAGAGGAAGAAGGTCCTGTCTTAGAATAAAAAAGAGAGGTCCCAGCACTGGAAGAACACAATCCTCTGTTTAAGCAAACAAAAAAGACAACTTGTAAAATCCTTTAAGGGCAACTTAAAAAAAAAAAAATAGCAACCATAGCTAAGGATAACCATAAGGCATTCTTCAGCTATATCTGTAACCAGATGTATACTGAATTAGCTGTGGATGGCATCACACATCCTGATCCTGTGAAAATAGCTAACCTATTAGCTAACAAGTTTGGTGAAAATTTCAACCCCTGTCCCCTCCAAACATTACACAAAGTATTACCTCTACATCTCTATCATCTTGCATCTCCAAAGAACAAGTCATTATGCTCTCTCCAAGTTTAAAAACCCAGTCTCTATGGGACTGGATGGCACCCCAAGTCGTGTTTTAAATGGTCTATAACATGACTTATCATCTCCATTAGGTACTCTCTTCGATCACAGCCTGAGTACTGGTTTTGCCCCTGCTGAACAGAAAACAGAAACTGTCACCCCCCTTCATAAAGGGGGTACAGCAACAGACCCTTATGTGTAAGGTCATGGAACAAATCATCCTGGGCCTTATAAATAAGGATATAGATGATCTCCAAACCCTTGATACTACACAGTTTGGTTTTGTCAAAGGCAGGTCATACCTGCTAAACCCTGTGGGCTTCTTTGAAAATGTCAGCAGAGCCATAGATGAAGGCAAATCTGTGCATACAGTCTACCATGACTTAGCCAAGACCATTGATACAATCCCACATTTGGGCATCATTGATAAACTCTCCCAGTTGAATATCAACCCTTATGTCATCAGGTGGGTTGCTAACTGGCTCATCGACAGATCATACTTGGTCAAAGTTGGGGACTTTACCTCAACTATCAGACCTGTCACCAGTGGGGTTCCACAGGGGTCAGTACTGGGCCTCCAGTTGTTTGGAATATACTTCTCAGAAGCTCAGGTCAAAACAGAGGGGCTGTGGCTAACTAAGTTTGCTGATGACTGCAAATTAGGTGCAATCATTGAATCCCCAAATGACGTCAATATACTTCAAGAGGGACTTACAAAAGCCAATGATTGGTACCAAAGCCAGGGACTCAAAATCAGTGCAAAAAATGCATTATCATCTCCTTCAGTAAAAATGATATCCCTGCAGACTATCATAGAAATAATAATACCCTAAGTAACAACTCAGTAGTGAGAGATGTGGGAACACAAGTTGACTGTAGCCTAGACTTTGACCACCATGTGTCTACTGTGGTAAAAAAGGCATTCTACGTCACACTCCTCAGTAGCAAACGCATTGCCTCAAGAGCAAAAGAAGTCATAACACCCCTGTACTCGACCCTCATCAGGCCAATAATTTAGTACAATGCTCCCTTTGGTATGTACCTTACTAGGGACCTGTGGCAACCTGAGAGACCTCAGAGATTTCTAACCAATTAAATTCAGGGTCTCCAGCACACATCATACATTGATAGACTGAAGTCACTGTCACGGTATTCAGTAGTGTTCAGACTACTTAGAGGAGACTTGTTCCTGGCCTACAGAGCAATCTCAGATCCAAACCTAATAGAAATGTTGCACATCCGCAAGTCAGATGGGACACGGGTCACCCACTCTTGAGACCTTAACTGGCCTGCGACATAAATAGGACCTGCTGGAGAGACAGAGATATGTCTGTCAGAGGCTGCCACTCCTCTGGAATAGGCTTCCTGCTCACATCAAACAAAGCCCTTCTATGACCCTGTTTAAGAGTAGCCTGGATGACTGGATTGGAAACTGTAAATTCCTGCAGAGGATTTCACCTATGGCCTTCCTAGATATGGGCAGTGGTTGCTAACTAAGATCTTGAGTTTAGGTGAGATCCTTTATACTGGGTTTCTCTAGTATTATATTGGGTACACATGACTAGACTTATAAAGACCTTCGGGTCAATAGCCCAGTAACCACCTTCAGTGATGTGGTAGTCAAGGGGCAGGTACCTTACAAATGTTTTGGGAATATCCAAGAGCCCAGACTTATTGGAGTCAGGTTATTGGACTTATGAGGAACATAGGAAAAACTATTAATAACCTCAACAAACATATTTATCAACATATGTACGATATAAGAAAGGGTAATCTAAACAATGCTTTGTCTAAACACATCATGGAAGTCCCTAACCATCAGTTTAGGTTCAATGGTATTGAACAAGTGATCAACCATGGTAGGGGGGGGGCGACTGAGTTGTTTCTTGATTTCAAGGAACTTGTATGGCAACTAAGGTGTGATGCCACAAGAACACCTAGGCTCAATGATATGGTGTCCATTTCAAGTCTCTTAAAATTAAAAGCAGACTTTCACATGTGAATTTTTGGCTGTCATAATGTAATATATTTTTCAGCTTGGCATTTAGAATGTACAAGTGTGTTCACATAAAATTTGAAGTATATGTTGAGCCATAACATATTTTAATGCATCATAATTTTTTGGCAATTTTTGCAGTACATAAATTGAAGTTTAATATTTTTGTAGTGATACTTATGCAATGTTTGTGCTGTTGTTGCCACAAGTTTAACAAATAGTTATAACAAAGGGTTAATTTGGGGTTTGGTTTTTATGATGTATAGCCTATTATTGATGTTTTTACAAATGATGTGATGCATGTTTAAGTAATTAAGGTGAGTTTTTGTGGAGATTGTTTATTCTGAAGAAGTCTGATGGTTTACCACTGACGAAAGTGCTCAGTAAAGTGAAGTTACTTCCACTGGTTTGCCTTTTGCTCATTTTCTTCAATTTCTTCACATTGAATTTTTACAACATGTTTTCAAGCCAAATGAAACATTCACTGCCATCTTCCAAACAACTTTCATAATGTTTAAACATAAGATAAAGGCTTTTTAATGGCAAAAGGCATCATTAATTTAAATGAAGCACTTCATTTTAAAAGTCAGATCAGAAAGAAATTATACTATCATTAAAGACCAAGGCACGATAGTAGACAACAATTTTGGCCATTGTATACCGACTGGTATCAGAAAAGCTTGCCCTATAACCCATCTAGTTCTTTTTTTTTTTAAAACAAGTTTATTGTTTTAACATATAAGAGAAATATCATAACAATTTTATACAAATAATTAAAAATAGGTATTATTATAATATTCAACAAAACAACTAAAGTATTTACAAAGACATCCACTACAATCAGATCAATTAATTAAACTAAAATACTGTGCTATTGAAATTAGAATTTTTTTAACAAATTTTGTAAATTATCCCATACAATAAAATGTGATGTTTTTCTAGTTGTTCTCATTCTAATTGTGCTTATTTCCATATGACACATTATATTCATAACATTTTTAAATTCATTGAACGAAGGAGGTGTATCTGAAATCCAATTTCTAGTTATTATTTTCCTAGCCACTGCTAGGATAGACCATAACAAGGGAAGCTTAATCTTTTTAACACATTGAGGTACAGGTGTGTTGAATAATATAAGAGACTTAGAAATAATGAAATTATCTGTATTAAGAGCCTGCAAAAATTCATTAATTGACTTCCAGTATTCTTTCAACTTCATACAGTCATAAAACATATGAGCCCAGTCAGCATTAATTTCTACATTACATCTCTTACATAGATTATCTTTAATATTAATTTTATTCATCATCAAAGGTGTATAAAAAGATCTATGTAAAAATTTCCATGTATAAAGTCTCCAGACAATGGAAGATGTAGTTCTATAAGCAGATTCCAATATATATTGTTTATCTTGTTGAGTTGGTGGGTCCCCATTAATAGAGGTGAAATAATTCCAGTATGAATCTACATTGTAAAAAGTTTCTTGTCTGATAATTTTATGTATATATGAAAGTTTACCTTTATCAGAAACTTTATGCTGTAAATTTATTATCAAGTAATCAATCAGTTTTGGAATAGATTCTTTAACTGTTATAGACATTAGATCTATTCTATCAATGAGATGTTGTCTAAAGATCTGAACCTCTAACCAGCAAGTTTCTCTTAGATCAAATTCTTGTTTTAAGAAATCTAGATTTTTAACTTTATTATCAGATATCAGCTGATACCAGTACTTTAGATTATTATCTATAGCTAAATGAGCTCCTTCAGAAGTAGATGACATAAGCATACCCTGAGTATAAATTATAGGGAATACAATAAAATTCCATTCCCTATACTTAGGGTGCATGAATATAAAGTTACGATAACTAATAATAATATTTAATGGGTAACAGACCATATGTTTAGGTGTAATAGGTGAAGTACAAAATTCCTTTAGCAGCTACAACATGGAGTTATTTATAATCATATTTTTATGTGTTAAGGAGATTTTCATGAAGTGCATACTAATTAGCTCCCAATAATCTTTCCATTTTGAGACATATGACCGATCTATTAATAAAGTAATAACTTTTATAATAGAAGAGATAATATATAAATTAAAGTCTGGAAAAGAAATACCCCCTTGAGACCAGCTATTAGTATGTTTCTTTAATGCAATCCTAGGTCTATTAGGTGCCCATAAGAAATTTAACATTAGTGTATTCAGTTTCTTGATAGTTATTTTTGTAGGTGAAAGTATTATTGATTGTATTAAGTATAAAATCTTGGGAATATTATCATTTTAATAATTGTAAGTCTCTCCTCCATAGTAAAAACATATTATTCCAGGTATTAAAAAGATTTTGTATATTAAGAAAACAGGTATTATAGTTATTATATATAATAGATTTAATATCTTTAGATAGTATTATACCTAAATAAGTTATCTGACCTGAGTTGGGTTCATATTTAGTAAAATCACTAATGAGAGTATTTTTTCGTGTATATATAGGTAGTATTTTAGTTTTTTCTTCATTGAATATTAAACCAGAAATACTTTTAAAATTCATCATTTTATCAAATAAAGACTGCATAGAAGAATTAGATCCTGCTGATGTAATTAGAACATCATCTGCAAAAGTTGAATTTTTGATGTTGTATTTTCTTCTATTTCAAAACCCTCTATGTCAGTACTGTTTCTAATCAAATTAGCCCAAGGCTCCATTACTAAATTGAATAATAGTGGAGAAAGTGGACATCCTTGCTTTGTACCTTTAAGAATGGGTATTTTTTGTGAAACATATGTTCCTACCTTAATATAAGCCAGCGTTCCTTTGTATAAATGCTCAATTAAATTTACAAATGCATCAGAGAAATTTGTGCACTTCAGTAAGGTAAACAGATAGTCCCAACTTACTGAATCAAATGCTGAACCTATATCAAGACTAATAAGTGTTAAATCTTTCTTTTTCCTATTTGCAAAATCAATTAATGTTAAAGTTCTTCTTATATTATCAAAAGTATTTCTATTTACAATGAAGCCCGTCTGATCTATGTCTATAATGCCGGGATAATTGTCTTCAATCTATCAGCAAAAATACTCATAAACATTTTATAATCAACATTAAGTAATGAGATGGGTCGATATGAAGAACATCTAGTTGGATCTTTATTAGGTTTTAAAATTGGTGAAATAAATGTATATTGCCAAGATGTGGGGTTATTAACTCAGTTTGGGCCAGAATAAAAACCTTATGTATTAATGAATATGTAGTTTTAGAAAGGATTTTATATATCTCTGATATAATACCATCATTACCCGGTGCTTTGTTTGATTTAAGCTTATTTATTTGTGTAATAACTTCTGTATATGAAATACTCTTGTCCAATAGTTTAATCTGTTGTTTATTAAGCTTTTATTCATGTTTGTGGTTATAAACTCCTTTATTTTATCTTTAGGTTCCATGTTAATGTTGTTATGGTTAATCTTGTGAAAGTGATTTCTAAATTCATCCAGTATTTCTGGTATACTAGAAACATTCTTCTTTTCCTTAGAGAAAAGATTTCTTTGATATGGTTTTGTTTATTCAATCTTTTGTTTTATTTTAAGTCTATGTAAGTATTTGGGGCTTATTGAATAAGACAAAACTTGTATTTCTCTAAAGTTATTTTAACTTTATGAGTTAAAATTTCTTTGTATTTCTCATTTAGTTTGTTTATTTCTTCAATAACTTTCTTGTCCATAATATTTTCTTTATTATTATGTTTATAAGAGTCTAGTTTACTTTGAATATCTAACAATTCCTTATCCCAAGATTTCCTTTTGTTATTATACCATCTGATACTTTGTCCATATAGATATGATTTTAAGGCATCCCAAACATAGACAATGGAGACTTCAGGAGTATTATTTATGTCTAGAAAATGTTGTACTTCTGAAAGTATATATTCTTTATAGTCTTTTAGCTGAGTTAAGTATGCTGGTATCCTTTTGATCTGAACATTATGAGTATTTTTATCATGAATTCAAAAACAATTGAGTTATGATCAGATATAGGACATGAAATGATTTTGGAATTAATTAAATCTGTTACCATCTGGTTAGAAATAAAGACCCTATCTATTTTTGAATAAGTTTTGTATCTGTTAGAAAAAAGGTGTATGGTAATGATTTTGACTCTATCTGATTATTAATATCATTCAAATGATAAGAATTAGCAAAATCATTTAAATGTTTTGCATTAGATGTAATTCTTCTTTTCTTTATAGTGGTAGTATCACTTTCATGTAGTATACAATTAAAATCACCAGCTAAAATAATATCCCCTATAGAAAATGATATGATCTTATCAATATGATGTTTCACTGTATTAATACCAATTCCAGGTATACAGTATACATTAATTAAAGTGTAAGTCTTCCCATTAATTTGTATTGTAACCATACAAAACATTCCTTTGTCATCATGATAAGACTTAATGGTTTTAGGAATGGGCATACTTTTATTCCATAAAATAGCCACTCCTCTTTTTTTCTGAGTGTGCTCTGAACTAACCAATACTGCATACTTATTAGTGGCTAGTTTATCAATATCTTTTTTCAAGAGATGGGTTTCTTGCAGGAAGACTAGATTGGCCTTATGTAGATTAATGTATCTTATTAGGCTTGCCCTTTTACACGGATTATTCAATCCATTAATGTTTAAAGAAATTCCTTTTAAAGATGTAATTTGGCATTTTAAAACTCAAGAATCTTATGATCGAAATAACAAATAACAAGATAAATAATGTTACATCTCCTCTTTTAGGTGTACCTTTAAATATAGCTGTATTTATTAAATCTCTTATGGGATTTTGTATAGGATTCAATTTTGTTTGTAGTGACAATGAGTGTACAAAATATATTGTGGATGTCAAAACTATATACATATAACAATGAACAAGTGAAAATAATGTAAGGATTAAACCTTGCATCCCGCCTGGAGTTGAAAACTCCAACTTAGAGCAGTATTTACTACTCAAGTTAACCCCCTACCCTAAGCAGCAGTACCTCAGCTACCACCTTATCAATTTAATACTAGTTATATTTAACTGAGGTTAACAGTTTTCAATTCAATTATCTATCAAGATAAAACTACACATTTGGTAAAACAGCATCATATAAACTAAAATAAACCTTTTTTTTTTTTTTCTCTTTTTTTTAAAACTGTTCATACTATTATATAGATCTATGTAATATATAACACTTGAATTCTAATAGCATTCAAATAATCTTAATGTTAGAAATCAAGAGGAGAGAAAATTATGTTCTAACATTCATTTAAATCAAAAACTTTGGCTAATATGATTCAGACATTACATGCATTAAGATGCATCTATTTTCTGTCATGTGAATTCTATCAACAGCTTCCAAAAAAATCTTGAATTGTTTGTATATGAGCATTTACTTAAACTCATTATTGTCAATAGAGTAAAATATTGTATTCATAAAAATTATTATAAATCATATTGCATAGTTATGCAGATTCTCAGAAACACCTGCGTTATTACCTAAAAAAAAAAAAAAAAAAAAAAAGCCATCACACACATAAACACAGACACACACACATACATATACACACACACACATATACACACACACACACACACACACACACACACACACACACACACATACATATACACATACACATATATACATAGATACACACACACACACACACACACACACACACATATATATATATATATATATATATATATATATATATATATATATATATATATATCTGATCTCACTGAGTTGTGTGTTAGTAGAGCACTATCCTACTTGCTGTCCCTAGAATAAATCTGTCTGCTTTATACAAAATAATGCACAGCAAACACATATTAGTAACCAGATTTTACAATCATGCTAACCTACTGCTTTAAAATATATCACATGACATTTCTTCCAGAATAGAGTTATAAGATTATTTATGCTTGCCAATCAGATGAATTAAATGAGTTATAGTAAAGTATATGTTTGGGACACAAGTTTTTAACACAGATTATTATGCTACTGTTAAGTAGATTTTCAAAAACATTTAAATAAATGTTTCATTTTCTATGCCTTCTAAAATAAGATATTTACTTGCTACAAGAAACTACATCATCCAAACTCATCATAACTGACATATTTTATGAATAGAGTATTTTTCCTGAATCTGTGGTGTGTCAGTGTGATAACCTTGTCAATGTTTATACTAACTGCTTTCAGTTTCTCTGTGAAAATTCTGTGAGTGAAGCTTCTGAGGAAACTCATGGACACTATGCATGATACAGCCCACATCCCAGATTGTCTCCCTTAACATTTTGGCGGGAAACTTATTAAAACTTGTGGCAAACATTCATTTTGTCAATAGAGTAAAATATTGTATTCATAGAAATTATTATAAATCATATTGGATAGTTATGCAGATTCTCAGAAAAAAAACCATCACACTCACACACACACACACACATACATACACACACACACACACACACACACACACACACACACATATATATATATATATATATATATATATATATATATATATATATATGATCTCACTGAGTTGTGTGTTAGTAGAGCACTATCCTACTTGCTGTCCCTAGAATAAATCTGTCTGCTTTATACAAAATAATGCACAGCAAACACATATTGGTAACCAGATTTTACAATCATGCTAACCTACTGCTTTAAAATATATCACATGACATTTCTTCCAGAATAGAGTTATAAGATTATTTATGTTTGTCAATCAGATGAATTAAATGAGTTATAGTAAAGTATATGTTTGGAACACAAATTTTTAACACAGATTATTATGCTGCTGTTAAGTAGATTTTCAAAAACATTTAAATAAATGTTTCATTTTTTATGCCTTCTAAAATAAGACATTTACTTACTACAAGAAACTACATCATTTAAACTCATTATAACTGACATATTTTATGAACAGAGTATTTTTCCTGAATCTGTGGTGTGTCAGTGTGATAACCTTGTCAATGTTTATACTAACTGCTTTCAGTTTCTCTGTGAGAATTCTGTGATTTGAAGATTCTGAGGTAACTCAAGGACATTGTGCATAAGACAGCCCACATCCCAGATTGTCTCTCTTAACATTTTGGCGGAAACTTATTAAAACTAGTGACAAACATTCATTTAGCAGTGTAAATGCATCTAAACATGACAGAACCTCCACAATGTATTCCACAGATCATCACAGCCTCTATGCAAGTGAAATTAAACTCAAAATTACCAACAAGCAATAAAACTCACCATTCTTCTCCCAACTCAATTTTCATACAAATCATATTATTCACTGTGCCCACACAGTCTAAAGCATTTCTATATATTAATAAAGAAAAGAAAAAGAGAGTAGAAAATAAAAGGGAGTGAGGCAGAAATAAAAAAAATGTAAGAGAAAGCTGTAAGAAGTATATACAATGGAATGTTACTTACTGTTTATATTAATAGAGTTAAAAATAAAACATATTATTTACTCTTATTTAGTTCTGATTATTATTAGTTAAAGCATGACAGATTATTTACAAACAAGCATAAGCAGTATAATCAAGAAAGTATAATTAGAAATAGCATTTGAAGAACTTATAAACTTTTACAAGAAATAAATATGTTATTATTCTATTAATGATATTTTCATTACTGTTCTCCCCACCCTTTACCCACTACATAATCTAAATAGAATGTCATTGTTTAAACAAAGAAAATAATAAAAGAAGAAGGAAAAAAAAAGGTAAAGATAAAAAATGTATCAAATTACTAACCTTACTTTTTCAGAAAGAAAACAAATCGAGTCACAGCCTGCCATTAAATCCTCAGGCATTTTGACTGGTTATGAAACAAAACATTTCTTTGCACATAGAGAATAACTTTGATTAAATCTTTTCCAAAATATTTGTGGCTTTCTGGAAATGCAGGAACTATATTCAAAAGATTAATAATGAACTAAAATGATGAGAGAGAAAAAACATATAACAAATCATTTGTTTTTAGTCTCTTCTTCTTCTCTGAAGTCTTCCAGGAAGCTTCAGTTGCCAATCTCTTTAATGAAGAACTAGCCCATTCCATTTCTTCTATTTTATCCAAAATCCTTTTTTCTTTGACAAACAGTAAAGCAGAGTCTAAATCATCGAAGACCTTAGGACCATCAGGAAGGAAGATTTTAAGCTTGGCAGGAAACAGAAGGTATGTTTTAAACTGTGCTTTTTAAGCTCCCTTATTAGTGGCAGAAAAACTTTTCTTTTAGCAATTACCATGGAAGAATAGTCATTGTCAAAACGCACAGTTGTCTCATTAAACTTAACAGGAGCTTTAGCCCAAGCAGATTTAAGAACCATCTCTTTATCAAAAGATGATAGAAATCTAACTATAACTGATCTAGGATAGTTTTTGTTAGAGTTAGTATTAGCTATAGATCTATGTGCTCTTTCGATACCGAAAGAGAATGCTTCTGGTAAGTCTAAAGTTTTAGGGAGCCATGTTGTTAAAAAAGAAGTAATATTGTTACCTTCAATATTTTCTGGCAGTCCAAAAATCCTAATGTTATTGCGCCTAGATCTATTTTCCAGGTCATCCAGCTTTGTTTGTAAATGTGTATTTTGTTTCAGCAGAAACTCAATGTTGATTTCCTGTTCTTGTATTTTATTTTCCATGTCATTCACAGCTTCTTCTATGCCTGTCATCTGGATCTTCTGTTGTTGCAGGTCCATATGTAACAAGTCTATTTGTTTTGTAGTTTTTTCTATGAAAGTGTCTGTTTTAGTATCCATTTTATCCATCTTAGCAGTAAGTTGCTGGACTATAATTATCAGAGACTGAAGTTCTTTCTTGATGCTGGAGTCTTGAGAATTTGTCTTACTGGAACTCATTTCAGACTGATAAACTGACAGGAAAATTTCCAAAGTAATTTCTGACAGGAATATTATTAAGATTTCCTTTCTTTTTTAGATATAGTTCAAGAACTATATAAAACAAACATATTTAGAAAGAAAATTACTTCAAGAATTAATTTTTTAAGTAATTAATTCCTGTCAATGTAATGAAATTGGTGGAGCTGAAGAAATCTGCTGCTATCCTGTGTTCATCCTTGGCCACGCCCTCCTAACCCATCTAGTTCTAATGGGCAGGTTGGGTCACTGCAGACAAATCATCATACCAATTTATATCTATAAATCTGGCTTATTGTTTAATAAACTGATGCATTTTGTTCCTTTTGAACAAGCCCTCTAATGGAACTTGAAGCAATAAATAATTCCTTACTATAAAAATAATAAGACAGGAAAATTTAAAATATTTAAGACTTCAGGAACTGTTAATCTTACTTTTTTCCTTACGGGTTACCAAGAGGTGATCTCTGTCTGTTCTATAACATAATACAAAATCCTGTTGTAAATAAAAGCCTAAGTGTAGAATTTAGTAAAGTGAGAGATGATATCAGAATGGGAAATCTCCAGCTTAGTAAAAAAAAACACAAATGCAAACTGGTAAGCAAAAAACGACACACACAGAGCTGGAGAACAACTGATGCAAGTCAAAAAAGTCGAATGATGTCACCCAGTGGATTTAAGCACAAAAGTTTATTCCACACATGAATCCACACTAAATACACAAGCTTTCGTCCCTGCTCAGTCAGGAACTTCTTCAAAGTAATTTAATTAATAAAATCCACTTCATTTAAATAGTTGGATGACAAGTAATTAGTCCTAAAACACACACCCCTTATTTACATATCTAATTCAATATACCTAAATAAATAAATATAAATATATTATATCTCCTGAATAAATACAATAACCAAGTAATCTAAAACATCCTATTTATTATAAAACATATAAAATACTTTTATATAAAATTCATCTTCCCAGAGCTTTTAATTTAAAAAAAAAACATGCAAGTGAAAAGCTATCATACAACCCTGGCCATTGTAGGGAATTCATCCTTAATTGCCATAGGGCTTCTTGTTTTTTTAATATTAATGTCCATGGCCCACCCCTTATATCTGGTGTAATTACCTCTAGTATTCCGAATTTAAAAGTATGGTCAGGGTAATCCATGTATTTAAATGAAGTGGATTTTTATTAACTAAATTACTTTGAAGAAGTTTCTGACTGAGCAGGGATGAAAGCTTGTGTATTTAGTGTGGACTCGTTTGTGGAATAAACTTTTGTGCTTAAATCTACTTCGTGACATCATTCAACTTTTTTGACTTGTATCAGGTGTTCTCCAACTCCGTGTGAGCCGTTTTTTACATTTCCAGCTTAGGTTTTAAGCTTCACTGAAAATCACTATACATCAGTATTTACCTTCCTTCAAAAACAACTTTTATCTGTATATGGAAAATAGAAAATACCAACATAGGGTTAAAGGGTGGCAAGCCACAACCTTGAAAAGTCATCCTAAGAACCTGTCGACCTCATTTGTAGAAAACGTTCATATGAATCTTGTTTCTTCAAACACTGTACTATTCATGTTCCTTTTTTCAAATAGAGGGATCAGTTTATGTGACATTCTCTTTCCTTCGACATTGTCTCTCCTCCGTAACATTTCTCAGTTCAGCATGATTCTATGTACTGATTATTCTTCTTGTCAAACCCATGCCAGACCATAACCGATTCCAGTACATATTTAGGATGACATAAGACTAGTTTACACCTGGCTTGGTAACCATTAGCTAATACATACATACATACATGCATACATACATACATAAAAGTATTTAAAGCATGGGCAATAATGCCCTTCTAGCTTGCCAGTATATCAAAGTACTTGTTCCCATGTGTCCAGGCTGTTTCTTAAAAAATTATAAACTAGTGTTTGCTTTAATGTAATTTGCTAGTCTATTCCATGAATTAGCATATCTTTCAGAGAACCAGTAAGCACACTTCTTATTCCTATAGAATCTTCTACATAGGTTGTCTGATGATTCTATACTAGTTTTTGATAATCACAAACATTCCCAGAAGAAGTTATCTCTAAATGCCCTATATACCTAAATAAAATCTCCTCTTAAATATCTATTATGAGACACTGTACAAGTTCAGACATTTTAGTATTTCACAATAACTTAAATTTTTACATCCATGGATACTTTTAGTATATTTCCACTGTACCCTTTCAAATTTACTCATATGTCTTTTCTTATAAGGTTTCCATATTGTTTTTCCATACTGAAGTTTGAGTCTACTATACTAACAATCAATGACTTCATTATTTCTGATTTCCTAGACCATAAATCTTTTATACAACCTATAGTTCTATAACTATCACTAGCCAGTTGGCTGATATGATTAAAAAAAAAACTCAAAGCTTGATCTACCCATATAGCTTGGAAATAAATATACAGTTTCAATCATGTGTGCTGTATTAATTAATCACCTTTCGGTTTATGTCTCCTGAACCTAATATGCTTAGTTTTTATGTATTTATCAGCATACTGTTCTCCTATGCACAGTTAATTTAGTCAAGTTCTTTTGCAGACATGCTCTATCTGTATCACATTGTAATCAGCTTACCACTTTTCATGTCATCTGCATACAGTCTGCAGAACACCTCAGATGAAAAAGAAAGAGATATGACAGATAAACAAGTATGGGTCTAGGACAGAGCTCTATGGGACACCCTGACTCTAACCTCAAATTTGAACTGTCCAGTGTTTGCATGATACTTGCCATGCTCTATTTGCAAGCCATGCAGCTATTCATCTTATCAAGTGTACATCAGTACCTAGCTGTACTAATTTATTGATCAGTGTTTTGATTATGACACTATCAAATGCTGAATTTAAATCTATATAAATGACATCACAGCACGCATTTTGTATTCATAGCTGTTATTATGGCATCATGTTATAGGCAATAGATCTATTTTCAACATATGCATGCTGATAAATGGTTTCAAGTCCCAACCTTTAAAATTCTGACAATGATTTATTCAATATAACCTGCTCCATTATTTTCCACACCATGATATTTCACACTTCCAAGACCAAATCTATGCTATTTAGATTTACAGAAAGAATGCAAGAAGACACCAGAATTAAAATGTCTGCATTCTTGTTATCGCATTCATCCAGATAACATATTCAAATCTTATGGGCACATTTTGATCCCTTCATAAACTTCCATACACAGGTTCAGTTACAGGTTTGTAGGTTTGTAGCAACCACTAGGGACTTTTTAAGCCTAGCTATGTATCCCAAATCTCTGACAAGTTCTGGCACCACTGATAAGGATAAGCAGGAGCATGGGAGATGAAACATTTACAAGTAGGGGCCTGGGAGATGAACTATTTATATGCTGCCTGTGTCCATTAGAGATATAGGTGTGAAACCAAGGATGCATTTCCTGTTCCCTATCCAATTGTCCCATTTACACTTGAAGCAATTCTGCTTCATACAGATGGGGAATCTGTTCCAGAGAAGGGATAGTCTCTGGAATACATACCTGTCTCTTTAGCATGTCCTATTTATATCACATGCAATGTTTAAGTCTTTAGAACAGGTAATTCTGGTGCTGTTTGTTTTGTGGATATGCAGGAGGTCCATCAAGGTGGAGTCTGACAATGCCTTGTATATCAGGAATAGATGTCCCCTCAACAGCATGTAGAAGACAGAATACAGGGATAGGGCTTTGAGGCAGTCTTAGAGCAAGTTACTTACACCCTGTATACTTTAATAAGGAACCTCTGTGCACACTCCAATTGTTGGATGTCCCTGGTTAGGTACATACCAAATGGGCCATTGTACTCAATGACAGGACTAATAAATGCTAACTACAGTGGAACAGTAACCTACTTGGACCTAGATACCATGCCTTTGTTTATAAGTTGCACAACATAGAATGATTTCCTCATTATTGTAGAAACATGATAGTGAAAGACTTGATTACTGTCTATGTGTGTCCCCAAGTACCTGACTACTGGATCATCTCTTAGGTGTGTGTTGCCAATATGATAGTTACTGGGGTGGATGAATTCCTGAAGGATACTATTATGCATTTCTTGGCATTTAGTTTTAGTCCATGGCTCTGATACAAGTTATTTGTCTGTGTCAGCCCTTTCGGTAGAATATTAATCTCAGTGGGGGATTCAGTAGCTGTTCGTAATTTGCAATTGTCTTCAAATTTGGTCAGCCAGAGGCCTTTGAAATTGGCCTTGGCTTCAGAGAAGTAAGTGCCAAAAAGGAGCAGTCACAGGACTGATCCCTGAGGCACCTTCCTTGTGACTGGCATCTCTGTAGAAGTGGACTTGCCAGTTTTAACTTCCTGGGTCTTGTCTATGAGCCAGCTGGCTATTCAGCAGGTGAGATAAGGGCTTATGCCTAACCTCTTGAGTTTGTCAAAAATGCCAGAGCAGGGTATTGTGCCAAATGCCTTGGCCAGGTCAAGGTAGGCAGTGTGAACCATTTTGCCCTCCGCCATTGTTTTCCTGATCTCCTAAAAAAAGTCCACTTGGTTGAGTAGGCATGACTTGCCCTTAAAGAAAACTAAATTGAGCTTGGCCCAGTGTCTGGAGATTTCCTTTGTCATGATTGAGCATTTCCGTGACAATTCTTTTCATGGCTTTGCACATGAGACTTATGAGACTTATTGGTCTGTAGTTTCCAGGATCTGTAGATGGTCCACCTTTGTGCAAACAGATTATTGTTGCTGTTCTTCATTTATTAGGCACAAAGCCTGTTTGGAGGCTGCAGTTAAATAGCGATTCCTGAGGGCTTCATGGGTCATATCTCATACCATTTCGAAGGATATATTATCTGGGCCCATCAATGCAGTGTTCTTGGCCTTATAGAGAGATAAAATTGAGGACCTGTTCCCTAGTGATAGCAGGGGGAGTTATATTTAATGTTATTTGAAGTTATATTTAATGTTATTTGAAAGGGAGAGAGGGGTAAAATTAGAGCTGAATTTGTCTGCCACTAGGTTTGCTACATTTTCTTGCTCAGTATAGGTGGCTCCATTAACAATGAGCTCTGTACACAATTGTATATTGCCTTTTAGGTTGCCGACATTGTCAAAGAATGCCTTGTGGCTGTCGGTGGCCTGGGAGGCTATATTTACATCAAACTTGGCTTTAGTAGATTTCATTTTCCCCCTGAGTCATTTGTTTAGTTTGATGAAAGTGTTTCTATACTGCTCAGTGCTACACCTCTTAAATTTTGCCATGATTTTCTTCCATCTGTTATAGACCATATTGATGTTGTGATTTCAACAATGGGAGACCTATAGCTTGCAAGGAAGTGGTATATGATTTTGTGCATGGTAATTTGAATGTGGAGAAGCTCAAGTGCATCATGCTGTTTGACCAGCCTTGAGGTATATTTATTTTTAATGTAAATCAAGGCACTTCTGCCTTTAGTCCCTGTCTCTGTAGTTGCTGGTCTAAATGTGTGGAAGGCATTATAGCCTTGCACTGCTGGCGTGCTCTCCATGGCTTTAAAACATGATTCAGTGACTGTATAGATGTCAGGATTCTCTAGGGTAAGGAGAGCTTGTAGGGAGTGCAGTTATTTTGTTTAGACTCCTAGCATTGGGCAGTAGCATCTTTAGACTTTCTTGGTTTTTATTTGCTATGTCAGGAGTACTTTCAGTTCAGTATTGACTACAAAAGGCATTATGGGGGAGAACAATGTTTTAGTTAATATTTGAAAACTTAGAGTGGGAAAGTGGCCGCCATCCCTGGGAAAGCAGCATGGTCTGTAGACCATCTCCTTCCATGCTGTCAAATATGACACCCCCTTAAAATAACACCAGAAACTAAGCCAGTTATAAAAGTCAGTCATCTTCTGTTCGTATTGTGGCATCATCCTTGGAGAAGGTAAAATGCTGCTCAGTATTAGGCTCATATCAGCCTGGGAGACATATTCTGAGAGCTCCATGTTATCTCTCTTCATATAGTCTAGACAGGCACGTCTCAGGTCATTTACAACCACATGGACTATGACTTGAGTCTTACCGGTACTTGTGGTCCAGTGACCCAAGTGCATGCGTAATGTGTTGAATCTTGGCCTCTGATAAGCAACTGACTGTGATTTTCTCCTTACTCAGCCTGGCTAAAGGGACATCAGTGTGTCTCACAATTGAGTCTCCAATGACCAGAATGTTGGAATGTGTGGTGACTTACCTTATGGACTTAAAAGTAGAGCCTGCATGAGATGTGACTGCATGTGTTGATGTAGGTGTTATTTTGAAAGAGTGCATTCAGGGCTTTTGAGGGTATTTGTTATGTGCACTAAATCTAGGATGTCTTTGGGGTTTAGGAAGGTTACATTTAAGTGGCTCAGCATATGTGGGTCTATGTGTCTGTTTTGTACTTTGAGAGATGGGTGCAGCATGTGTACGGCTGATAACCTAATTGACATTAGGAGTGTTTTTATATGAAAGCTTTGCCTCCAGTGACATTGTGTAAACACATCTCTCATATACCTTATCAGTTTATTTTAGAATTTGTTTGTTGTCAGCAAACATGAGGCAATTTCTACATTTCCCCAGGATGCCCATATCCACCAAGTTGGTAACATAGATAGTGGGAAAGTTCATATCCTTGGCAACATATCCTTTTTTATTGGTTAGGCATTTGTGGTGAGAATGTAAAGTAATGTCAGGAGTATTGGTTTGCAACTCTTGGGCAGTGCTTGTCACTGCAAACTAGATGCCCCTGTGTGCAACTGCTGTATGTACTAGTAAATTTCAAGTGTGCTTTTGCAGTAAAAATATCAGCTTAAGGTGCCTGTTCTATATAGGGCACTGACAAACACTTGAGAGTAAACTACTAAAGCAGATACATCCAATCAAAATGTTTTGAAACATTGAAAAACTGCTTATATTTTAAACAATCTCATTACCCCAGGGCTGGAAAATCAATTGTTCAGAATGTTTAGTTTCCAAAATTCGAATATGACATTCATTCTTTTAACCTTCTCTAAGTCTCATACTCACCTTTGCAGAAAGCCGTCATTAATATATCTATCACTGAATTAATCTTTCAGAACTTCGCCTCCTTGAGTGTGTCTTGCATAACTCAACAAATATGATGCCAATTCCACAAGGAACCATTCTTTTCAAAATTGCAATCCTCAAAGTCTTTTGTTGACTTTTGCTCACTATCTTGTCTTTAGGCCACTATCTTTCATATAGTTAAATAGATTTCATAGATATTCCAAAGTCATTTGGTCTTATGATGATTAACCCCCTCCCTCAGACCATACCTGCTTTCTCCAGGAGGATCATACCAGTTAATCCCAGAGTAAATTTGTGAATACCCATCCAGTTGTCCAGTTATATTTAAAGGAAAATAATGAGTTGCACAACCTAACAGGCAAGTGGAGGCTGTTTCAGAGTTTTGGAAGTACTGAGTTACAAACTGTCCCTCCACCATGTTTCGTTTGTCTGTTGGTGAAGATTTAAATTATTAGCTGTAGTAGTGGTAGAGCCATTGGACTTGCAGAGATATAGGAGATCCAAAAATAACTGAGTCCCTCATGTTGCTGTGAGACATATCATCCTTCAAAGGCCTGTAAGACACTGAATAAAGGGATAGAGCTTCCAGCATTACTTGACTGTCAATATCACTCACCTATATGAATACAAACCTGCAGCCAAAACCACAATTTGACATCCCCCTTTCACACTAGCCATAAATGAACTCTTTTTTTAGAGTTCCCCTTGCAGTGTTGAATACACTAACCCAGAAGGTGGGCATAAACTTACCCTTGTTGCCTTTAGAAGTGAACTTCCTTTCACTATAATTTACTCCTTTTGACATAAGTGTTTATAAATTTGCCATTACTCATACCAAAAATTGTATGTGTTTGCCGGTCCTCAGTCCCCACAATTTCAACTCCAACTTTTATACTGATTTACTCCCTACACACTTTGACAACCAAATCTCTTAATAATAGAATCCAGAACCCCTTTCCCCATTTGTCTTTTTTCACATTGATGTCACTCACCTATATTTCCACATTTCTTAATTTTTCTCCACCCTTTTTCAATTGGTATTATAGTGTGCATTTTAACCACCTCATTAAACTATTTTTCTACTCAGTATGCCAATACTAATATCTATTATTTTCCGTACTTGTATGCAAAGCCTCTTTCTTCTATTAGTGATATTTTTATCCTCAGTTTGTTACTACTCTTCTTAAATCTGGCCTCTCACTTATTTAAAGATTTTCCCTTACTTTAAATGTAGACAGGCATTTAGACTATATTTACTTCTAAGCTATGATATATTGTTTTATGTAATATGTTTGTCAGTATGGATTCACTTTATAATCTTGAAATACTGAAATATCAAATTTTAGTATCTTGAGACTATAAAGGTGAAAACTCACAAACCCGAAAACCAAAACTGTGAAATTCAAATCCACGAATGTCAACAAAACAGAACATCACACATACAAATACAAATACACGTACCTTCCAACACTACAACAAAGCAAAACAACACACATGAACACAACAAAAAACAAACACACACACCTACCCTTCCTATAAGCTGGGGAACAAGGCCCCCTGCACCCACTATGTGGAGGGCTGTGCCCCCCACACCCCTGCTACTTATATATACTAACTCTGAGGTCGCACTAAACACCGAAAGACAGAAAACCCACCACCACACATTCTACACCCCCCTTGCCCAAAGACACATCACATACATACAAACACCACCACTCTCAACACTGACACACTCACACTCTTACCTACCTACCCTAACCCACACCTAAAACTCCCCAACACACTCACAAACACACAAACCCTCCCCAAAACCCTTAAAAACATAACACTTACCTAACACACCATCAGTACTGTGGGTTCGACATTCTGCAGTTTCGCCCAACTGCAGATTTGACAATTTGGTCTCGAGATACTGAAATTCGACATTTCAGTATTTCAAGATTATAAAATGAACCCGTCAGTACTGCTTTCTTAATTAGTTCATTATACTGCTACCACAATACTATGCATGGTTGTTTTGCTGTGCCCTTTTATATTTCTATGAATATATTAATCAGTTATATATTTTATTAGGCATTTTTCTGTTAATATAAATGGTTGCATTATTACCAAATTTTAGTCTTTATAAATACCTTAATTAGGACCTTTTGTCCCATGTTGTGGCTGAAAACAGCCCTTAAACCAGCCTACTTAATCAGTTAACAAATGAAAAGTAAAAATAAACAATTTAGTGCAATCACTACAGCAGTAGTTAGCAACTTTTTGTATCTGTCTTGCTATGTAACACTGTATAACAACTTAATGATAGATGACATGTCCAAGCATTTCAGCAGAGGAACTTTCAGTGCACATTTCTGTAAGCAAATGAAGGATTTTTTAGAGAAAATTATTGCATCTTTTTTGGAGAAAACTGAGACAATATATTATTCTACCCCTAAAACAGTGACAGGTCCAAATATAAACTTTATTTAAGCAATGCTACATCTGAATACATAGGCATAATCCTAAATATTTACATTAGCTTCCATAATATCATGTTAGTGTTTTCTTAGCAAATACTATTTAACCAGACATTTGAAAACATTGGCAAAGTGTGACATTTCTCACATATGTTTAGCCTAAATTAAAATACATAGCAAGAGAATAAGAATCAGCTGTGTGAAATTCGAGTAGATAAAGTCTAAGCACTTTTTATATAACATGAGACTGTTATAATACAAAATTCAGAACCAGGCATTATAATGGGCATAACATAACAAAACATTGGTTTAGTTCTGACCTCTGGACACTGTGTGGGGTCTGCATATTTCCTCCATGTTTTTATGTTTTTCTAGATACTTTGGTTTCTTACCACCTCTCAGAAGCATGCTTGTTGGTGGCCATCTGTAATCTTCAGGACTTTAGTGGCATTGTAAATTTGTGTCATGTATTTTTATGGCAGAAGCTGAATGCGGTGTCCATTACCACTTCATCACCATGATTACTTTGAGCAACTGCCACCAGGATACATCCACCAGAAACCATTGGCTGACATCAGACACCACATTGGCTGACATCAGACACCACATTGTTTACTAACCTTGCACCTGCTGTGCTCATGAAGTAGGTAGTTGTTTGTTAGGTACTTATCATTTGGCATTTAAACACGAACAATTTAAAGAGATTATGAATGCATTTTATTGCATTTATTTCATTCCAATTGACTAATTTATTTAGCATCATTAAATGGATAGATCCTACCGAAACAATTGTTCTTTCTCAGATGAACCCAGGGGTCAAAGGCACCAACAGATGGATACAAATCCATACAGTCATTGTAATCTAGCTACGAAAAAAAAAAACGGGTCAGTTCTAATAAAGCAGCTAATCAAAATCAAACAGATATGTACATTAATTAGAAGGATTATTGGTAACTAAGCACAAAGGAATGCTAATAGCTATAGCTACATCTCTATTATGTACTATTTTTTCAAGTCAAAAGTTGCCTGTAAGTTGCAGGTATGAAGATAATGCAAAAAGACATGCAAAAAGAACTAGTTAAGGCAGGTTTAGAACAAGGTGGTCTGCAGTGTTCATGGTGGTTTAGACTGAATAGACACATGAGGTACAAACAGCAGTGTATAGATGTGAGAAATTCCATACATACGCCTACGATTAAGATGTGCAGGAGAAACAGATCAAAAGCCTTTGCAAGGTGTATTCAGGTAGTCTTTGCACAGGACGACTCTGAGACAGCATAAGACCCTATGCAATCTAGAGAACTATGATGTCAAAGAGAAATGAAAACCAGACAAGGTATTATACGTATCAGACATGTTGAACAGAACATATTTATCAAAGTTGCATGAACTTAAGATTATTTGAATTATGTCACAGTTGCCAATTCCTGAAGAAAAAAATTAAAATAATTTCAGAGGTGAGATGACAGATACATAGAAATGCAGTTATTAGAAGACATTGCAGTGAGCTTTTGAACTAGGAATAAGCCATCAGTAAAGAAAATAATTTCAATGTTATTTTTAATTTCATGGAAGAAATAAGTTGTGTTCAGGAGTTAATGTTCAGTGCAGGCAAACTATAGTTCACAGTCAACATCTGGGAGCAAAAAATAATGAAGTGTGAAGATAAAGCTAGAGAGATGTAATAAATCGGTCAAGAATGTCAGTGCAAATAGTACAAGTGGCATTGATTTGTGCCATTTGCAATGCAAATTTATATGTGACATTGTTGTCCTGGTAGTCAGCACCATTTTCATTCGCAGAGCAGACTGGTCACATATGTGTTTGATTTAAAAGAAGTCACATATGTCATTAATGTAAATTCTTATTGGAAGTACCACAAAATAACCAGACACAAGTGCAAGTGTGTGTAAAACATTGAAATATATATTCTCCAGCAGGGAAATACTGATATTGTCGTATCTGATAATGGCCTGAAATACAGTGTCCTGCCAGCTTGGTTCACAATGAGCAGAAGGATAACATGAACTACCTATTTCAGCTGTATTATTGTTGCCTAAAAATCAACACAAAGTTAAAAAAAGGCTGGAAGGAACTTTGAAGAAACAGAAATGCAATTACATAGAAGAGTACTGAACAAACATGTTGAAGACAAAGGAAGAATTTGAAAGATCTGAGAAAGCTTGCATCCTCAACATGAATTTGTTGGTCAAGTGAAACAGCTGAAACAAGACCCTATGTAGTTTGTGGGAAAGAATGATAGAAACCTCTATAGCTTATGTTTGCTTTGTTGAAATCAGTTTGCATGCACCTTATAAAATGATCTGAAACATATACTTATATACCTGGATCATAAAATCCCTAGACTGACATTCTGCAACAAATCTATTGAAAATGACCAATGCTGTAAACCTGAATGCTATGACTTTTGAGGATGTATCCTTCCCATGCTTGCAGATTGCAACATTTCAATCTAAAATTTGAAATATGGCAATTGTTTTGGTTTTCAGTGCTAAACCAGTTTTTCCTTTTTGGCCTTGGAAAACGAGGTATTGTACTTGCTGTAGTGAAATCATATTTCCTTCTGCATGAAACCACTGAAACCTGCATATTGTGGGCTGGGACTGGAACTGGTCCAGTGGGATCAGTGCTCTACCCCAGTTAACAAATTGTGTAAATAAATAAAGAAATACATACCAATGAGGTGTTATTCTGATAAGTGACAGCTCCACCCACTCGCCTATGTTCTTCCCCCAGAATATTACTTCAGGTTCACATTCCAACACCCACTCAGGCCCATTTGTTCTGTAACCAAGGCAAGAGTCATGTAGCCATTTGTTCTTTTTCAGGGCCAAACCAAAGCACATTTTTTCCAAGAAGATGAGAGTCAGGGGTCTGACAGAAGGTGTAAGTGACAGGGTCATCCATGGTAATGCAGGGCCCCTCTCCCTGCACCTACTCTTCTTCCTATGGCAGCTGTAACTCCACAGTAAATGTGTTCCTGGGTGAATGTATTCATATATCATGCACATATGGCTGGCTTCCATGGTTAACATGCAGCAAAGTCATCTCCCCCATCTGACCCACTGCCTGCAGTACCACTACTGTCCTGTTGTGATCAACAATGTAGAAGGCCAGGCCGCTTCCATCAATCAAGATGGACAAGCCAGCAATGTTCACTAAGGACAAACCTCCCCTGCTGGCTATTCCAGCACTCAAGCCACCAAACAAACTCAGATTGTTAGAGTGGTAGGCAGGGTTTTATCACTCTATAACCCAGTGGTGGGTTTCTCCAATTGTCTTTTTTGTATAGTATCTCACAGCAAGAGGTTCTTCCATTCAATTCTTGGCTGGAGTGCAGGGAGTGCCTTCTGTGTGGAGTCTGCATGTCCACCCTGTGGTTGGGTGGGCATTCAAAAGACATGCGTAAATGGGCGTGCCTTCGTTGAAGGTTGGCCGTCAAGCTGGCACCTCTGCGTTCATGAAAATCATTAGCGGACCGGAGTTCTGCTGTGGCGACCCCTAACTAGGAAAAGCTGAAAGACAAACAACAACAACATCAATTAATAAATAACTTTCAGAATGTATGAAAATATTGATGTTTCCGTTTCCAAATCTTAACATTTTCATTAATGCTTGTCATCATTTTCTTTAATATTTCTGGGATTATTCTCAGACATCACCTGCAACTTAATAAGTCATTGCTCTGGCATATGTTTGGTGTAGCTGAGGGGAAAAAAACAGAGAACATCTCCCACTAAAAACAGATGCCCGAATCACACTGTTTTCAAACTTGGAAGTGTAAAACAATAGGTTAGTATGTCTCATGAATAAACTTTTGCACAGGATGTGTTGTTTTATCCCCAAAATGCTGGATATATATTATTTGGAGATTAACTCAGCCACCAAACCTTTTAAGGGCTTTATAGGCAGCACAGCAACAACAACATAGGCAACACAGCAAAATAAGCCATTGTTTTCTCTAGCAGTTTGAAGGGATTATTTGATGGTTGGCTTGGATCTGGTGGCAATACTGATCAAAAAGTTAATTCATTGATTTAATAACACTGATAAGAGCTCATGGTTATAAATGCATACCACCAGTATCACTCTGGTTTGCCTGTTGTGTTTCTGCTTCTAGGTAATTGTATAAATATGATTCATTTTGTGTGTGTATGTGCACATGCATGTGTGCAGGCATGTTTGGTTATACGACTGAGCTTAACCAGGCTTTGGTCCTGGATCACTCATGAAAAAAGCTTTGTATTTAATACATTTGGCAAGTTAAGAAATAATACATATGAAGCATGAGCTGCCACTTTCTGCATTGCATCCCAGTGAAAACTTGCCATAATAATTTGCGTACAGTATGCCAACTTGCATACAGCAGTTAGACTGAATATAGGTACTGTTGCTGACATCTAGTTTTCTTCCTATTTGCCTTCTTGAATACCAAAGTTCATAATGCAGTACTTTCAGTAACATTGTAAAAAGTAGCACGGTAGATGTATGCATGTAATACCACCTAGGTATATCTAAACACTTCAGTCCATTTATTAGTATCATATAAGATGCAAGACAAAATGAGAATTAACAAAAAAAAAAATCACTAAATGTACAGTTTAAAACTCTATATAATGATGTATTCTTGGCATTAAGCCTTTACTCTTCATGGAAATATAATCCCACTGAAACAGACAATCACTGCAGTCATGAAATTTATCAATAAGTGACCATGGCCAGATCCTGGTTAGAGAACAATCCTGTAATGCTGTTTCATTTCCCATGTTTCCGTAGCATAGCCTGTAAATGGCAATGCCATTTTCTATTATTTCTTCAATGCCTCCTTTCATCTAATACTTTTTTCAGCATTATTATTGTCTCTGGAGGAACACAAGACCAGTTTTCTTTTAACTGACTATTGAACATAAGGCTTTTGATGTAAGTGGAAAGGAACTGGGGCCAGTAAAATGATAAGAAGCTATTTGGTAACCAGGATGGGTTATCTAAGATGAACCTTTGCAGACACTAAATATGAGTGTTTGCACTTAGACCAGATATTAAGGTCAAACTAGGCAGTAAGCCATCTAGCAGTGTTGTACTGTATGTCAAATACAGGGCAAGGTGAAGACAGAATATGCTTAAACCTTTAACCCAACTGTCACAACTGTATCTGTTCTGTAGTGTCAAATCAGAAATCACCTCTGTGCTCAAAAAGGTATGCATGACTGAGCTTCCCTATTTGCTCCATTAAAATACACTTTGCAATAGATAGTCAAAGTATTACAGGAAGAATGGAAATTAATTTAAATTTATGAATTTATAAATTAATTATTGTATCTTAAGCTATGGTATGGTAATAGAAGCATATAGAGAAAATGTCACTAACATCAGTGGATCTCACAGAAAATAAAAAAATACCAGGATAATGACAAACTTATTTGTAAGAAAAAACACCATTATACAATAAACTACATTTGATTAAGATAGTAAAATATTAGAATAAAAAGTACACATTTTCAAGCAAGTGCATTGTTAATATTAGTTAGACATGGCAAGGACAGGCAGCAATGACATATCAAAGCAATCAAATCCATTACATATTGCATTGTAGTTAAATGCTGATTAAGTAAACGGTTTATATTGAGACAACAGAATTCAATTATACAGATGGCTACCCTCAGGAAAGAAAGACAGCAAAAAATTCAATAATTTTCATCCTGGGTTTCATAGTACTTTTAGTAAATGTTTAATCAAATTGTTTAGCTTTGTCTGTATATCCTAAATATATGTTTATACCAGATATAGTATCACATTGCATACGACAATATTGTCTCTGAAAGTAATCATGCAATGTCTACCAGCTGCCTCAGCGCAGTCGTGTGAACTTACATATAACAGATGTAAGTTCTTCAGAAGTGTACTGTGAAACCATCTCAGTTAAAGAAAAAACTAGTAACGTAAGAGCTTTGTTTCATATTGAAACAAATAACCACCATAAGCAGTAAGGTGTACACAGCAAAACGTAAGCATGTTGACATTTCTCTGATTATGTCCTGATGTCTACTCACTGACAGAATTGTTTTGTATTTAATTTACTTGTGATTTAAGTTATATATCCTACTGTTACTTACAAGTGGTCTGTGATTAAGCAAAAGAATAACTAAATAAATAAACAAAAACTTCTTTTTCTAACAAGTATTTATTAGTGGGTTAAAAGATAACTGTAAAATAGTGTGTAGGCAAGAATGAAGGAAAAATGGAAAGAAAACAGAAAGAAAGGGGGGAATAAGTCAGTGGTTATAACATATTTGAGATCAGAACTTGCAAAGTATGAATTACGTTAGCAGTGTAAATATTTTCCACATTAGCTGAGTATGTCAAGTTAGGTCAAAACATCTCATAAACTAGCTGGTACAAAAAGGGATTATATCAAATGTTTAAAGAGAGAGAGGAAAAAAGAGTTGCAGGGACCCCCTGCTGGAATCAGTTGTGGGGATGCTAGCTGCTTGTGAATTCATGTTGGTTGGAACACCCACTTGTTGGACTCAGTCCAAATGTTTACATGGAATAATCTATTGAGTTTGTTACTTTCAAGATAAATTATGTTGATCGGTTACAGTGCTAACTGAAAGGCAAAAAAGAACAGGATAAAGAAAGATAATCTGCACTTTGATGATGGATTCTGGCTTTCGTTTTATAAACCTAACCTTATTGATGCACTAGGCATAAATACGTTAAGGCACAGCACAGGCGCTGGAACCTTGTTTTTCCATCAAAGATGTTTTCTCTATTTTTTTTATTTACTTACTTGCTTACTGACTTATTTATCTTGCAGTTAAATGAACTAAACCACTTGGACCATTTCTAAGTCACGGCCTTGCTACAATAAAAGAAAAGAAGTGTGTCTTAGTTTGTTATAGAGTAACAACAGCGATAACAGTATTAATAAAACGTAGCAAGAAAGCAACATCTAAGAAATATTCAGAAAGTAAATACAACTATTATCAGTTTCTGACAATATTAAAACCTTAGCCAGTTGCATATCAGCTAATTATGAAATACGATAGTGCACATTACCTTCCACTGCAGCTACATTTGGCTTTCTCTCAGCAACTTTTTGTGCATCTGTCTGGTATTCTAGACCAATGCAATGCCGGATTAACATACTATATGGTACTGCAAGGTGCAGTAATCAAGATTCATTAATTTCAAAATTAAAGTGCGATCGGAGAATACTCCTACGATGATGGGAATCCAACCGTGTTCCATTAATGTGAGGAACTGCCACTGCTTCTTATGAGCGCTTATTGTTTTTGCACAATGTTCATTTATTTAAGTTTTCATTCATGGAGCAGGGAAGTCCACCTAGGTATATATCCCCTTTTCTGTTTAGGTGTGAGGGGGCCTCCATTGATACAATATAATACAGGATACAATGCAGATTATGATGGGTAAATTAAATATTATACAATGCCTCATCTAAAACGTGCACGCTGATTGGCCAGCCCAACCAGCGTGCCCGTTGTAAATCCCTCAATATACTAACGGAAAAAGGTCCGGTCGCCCGGACTTTTTCCGTTAGTATAAAACACTGTCTCGCTATGTTAAAAGAGTTTAACATAGCGACACAGGTTTAAAAAAAGCAACGCAGATCTCCGTTGCTTTTTTTAAAGCTGTCTCGCTATGTTAAACTCCTTTAACATAGCGACATTAGTAAGCAACGGAGATCTTGCGATCTCCGTTGCTTTTAAACCTGTCGCTATGTTAAATGAGTTTAACATAGCGAGACAGTTTAAAATAAGCAACGGAGATCTCCGTTGCTTATTTTAAAGCTGTCTCGCCATGTTAAACCCATTTAACATAGCGAGATAGTAAAAGCAACGGAGATCTTGCGTTCTCCGTTGCTTTTGCCCACAACTCTGATGTACTGCGTAGGCATGCGCAGTACATCAGAACCGCCGTGAACACCAGACAGCTGCGGAAGGGCAGCAAAGAGGCATTATACAATGCCATTCTTTAAGAAAAGTAATTATTTCTTTTCTTAAATAATGTCATTGTATAATAGCAATAACCCACTTCTGGGTGTGGGTAATGCTGGATTTACCCACGGTTGTCTTTGTTTGGTCCCTCGGGCTTCGCCCTCGGGACCAAACCACGCCAACCGTGGGTAAATCCAGCATTACCCACACCCAGGCGTGGGTTATTGCTATATTAGTGTCTTACATGACAGTGCAGTATCATTAAGTGATAGTAGTATATTGAAATGGTTCATGTTACACACACACATACTGAACAAAATTATACATTTATTTGATTACAATCACAGTATCATGTTGAAACTGATCCTATTATATACAAACATTTTTAGTGGAACAGCTAAAACCATATATATGCTTGAGTAAACATATAAACAACTGTATTAAAGTAGAAGTTAGGCAAGCTATTCAGGTTTCATTAAAGTGTATGCCTTAGGGGTGTTAGTAGTAAGCAGAAAGTTACAAGTATACAATGTTAGTTGTGGACAGTAGTGTCAGGAAGTGTTAATCTAAAAGCAGAGATGTAGCATTATTTACAAGAGGGTTACACTACATACATTTTATTTACAAATGAGTCTTTACTCTGTATTACTGAGGCCCAGCTGTATTAGGGAACCAAACAATTTGGGAGCATGTTGGTAAGGGAGAGGGGAGAGGAGAGTTTCTGTTAGTGTTAACCTGGTAAATAGCAAGAGGATAGTCGGTAGTCTTTGGGATGGTCTTTTAGCTGACCCTTGAAAATGGACAGGTTGTCAACGAGAAGCAGGGAGCTCTATAGCTGAGGACGATGAAATCATTGCATATTCCACTCTTTCATGATTGTGACATTAGTCTGCCTTGTAAAGAAAATTACTGTGTACTTGCCATAAAGTTAACAAAACCAGCACTCCAACAATATGAGTGTGTGTGTGTGTGTGTGTGTGTGTGTGTGTGTGTGTGTGTGTGTGTGTGTGTGTGTGTGTGTGTGTGTGTGTGTGTGTGCGTGTGTAGACAGACAGACTGATAGACAGCTAGACAGATAGATAGATAGATAGATAGATAGATAGATAGATAGATAGATAGATAGATAGATAGATAGATAGATAGACATGGTTCTTGATCATTTGCCTGAAAACTGGATTTGACTGAAAACCATCTCCACAATAAATATATCACAAAAATTGTTTTTGTCAGGGGAAAAGCCTCCCCAGCATTTTTCCTATTTGGGAGGCTTTCCCCAACATCCCCTTACTTATATACACTAACTCCATGGTTTTCCAGCCAGCAAGACAAGACAAGACAGATACGATGCACACAGTTAATTAGTACTGGAACACAAATACAAACATCTGCACATCTGAGGGTCAAATATGACTCTGACCATTGCAGTCTACACATACTCTGCTAGACTGACATCCTTAATAACTCCTACAGTAAGAAATCACATGCTTTCTATAGACTTCTATGGTTTAAAGTAAAATGAGCTTCCATTCAAATGGGTTTGACCCCCCCCTTACTTATATTCACTAACTCTATGGTTTCCCAGCCAGAAAGACAATAAAATGCTATTCTTTATAAATAGCAACAACTTACCTCCTTCCTTCAGTCTTATATGGTGCCCCTATCCTTACCAACTTGCAGGTATCTATTAGAAGTAAACGTGAAATATGCTACAGTAAAGTTACTAAATGTGCTGACAGTAAACAATACTATACACATCACTGCAAGGCCCTTAAAAGTTTGAACTGGCTCAAACTACCCCACTACCTGACTTCATACAACTAGCTACTACCCCATGCTTGTCCTGCACCAAGCTCTATTCTTCCTTCCTATCATCCAAACAGGCTCCTTTGTTCTAATGATAAACAATTTCTCACCATTTATAAACCTCAAAAAGCAGTTTGAAATAGCCTTTACTACTACTCTGTTGCCAAAAAATGGAATTCCTTCAAATATCTTCTGAAAGGCCACCTATCAAAATTATGTTTATGGTCATACTATAACCCCAGCTGAATCTAAATCTTGTCTACTCCTCCCTTATCTGTGCAGATTCTCTACCCATCTCCACTTCCTCATCTTCACCTGAATCCTACCCTCTCTACTATTTTATATAACTTTTTCCTATCACCTCCGCCACATTTATACTAATCTAGCCTAATCTCTCTCCCACTTTATATTTACAATTGAACTAATTACACAATTTTTGCTTATTGCCAAAAGGATGCACCCCAGAATTGTATATAGTGCTCTATTTTGCTTTTTCTCATTGTTCTCTTTGCAATGCATTTAAGTATATCTCTATGCTTTGCAATATTATTGATTATTTTTGAAATGTATAATTTATAATTTTCAACTATTGTCTTATTTAATAATTTTGAAATGTATTTATTTTTTTTAATTTTCTCTGTTAAGTGGAGCTTTGCTCCCCAGGCCTCCACTGAAAATAGGCTCTTGTGACTCAGTCGGAATTTCCGATAAACAAATGTCAAACAAACAAACAAACAAACACAATACTGTTTTATTTATGTATGCAGGGTATGATTTGCTATTTTGAGTTAGTGATTACATTTTTTTTCGATTATGGCTACTTGCAAATGTAAGTGGTTGTTTTACATGTACAATTATTGTAGTCTGATGTTTTGCTCTGAGATTAAATATGGTGTAGAATGAAATGGGTCAGTATGCCGTGCCATGAAGCCATGAAGAATCTGCTCTTACTTTAATGTTAACATAAATATGTAATACACATAAGTGTGTGTGTGTGTGTGTGTGTATGCGCATGTGTGTGCATGTGTGCACGTGGTGTGTTTGTATGTGTTTGCATGCATTTGTGTGCGCGTGTGTGCGTGTGTGTGCGTATATACGCATCTGTGTGTTTGTAATCAATCATGTTGCAGATCACTGTGTATATTGTACCTAGTCAACCACTGTAGTCAGAGACCACGTGCATATAAGTTACTGAGCACGTGCGAGATCAGTGCCATTTTATATAGTCATTCAGAGTGAGTGCATGTGAGTGTGTTGGAAGTAATGAGTGAGTCAGTAAACATACGAATTTTGAAATATATGTTTCAGTCAAAATTATGTTTCTGGTCATGCTATACCCCCAGTCACAAAAGTTCTGATGTGCTTATGTACAATAAATGACTTGAAACCCTACTGTGCCTTAGTGTCTCATCTGAATACACAAGACATGACACATAGTGTCAAAGTGGGATCTGTAGCTGAAGCAGCTCTCAAACCATGAGGCATACAGTTTGAAGTGGAGTAATATACAGGAGTGAACTTACAAACAGGGCAGTGGTTATTCTAAGGTACTTAACTCATTACATCCAAGTGACACCTCCAGGCGCATCTGCATTTAACTCCTACTGACACCTGTAGACATCAAATATTGCTTGGTCATATTTGCATCAATAATTCCAAAACCATGCTATGTACAAGGTTTTAAAATATTTCATCTTAAAGATTACACAATGGCAAGCAACTGCATTAATATTTGTCCTCTGTCTAGTGAAGGTAAAGAGATATTAACTGTTATTTTCATGATATTAATTTATTTAGCTGGAATTTTCACATTTTTCTAAATATATCAACAATGATAGAACTCCTTAGCTTCATATGAAACTTCTCAGCTAGATAAATAAAATGTTGCTAACAGTATGTGTGTAACTTGAGTGGTTGCTGAGATATTTTACGTTGTTTACAAAATATTACAAATGCAATAGTTACTGTGTTTACTGTGTATTATAAAACTCAGTTTAAGACCTAGAACCAAAAGAAGACTACCACCATAAAAATAGTTGTGCTGCTAGGCTTGTCATTTATATTTCTTTCATATCCCCTGTGGTTCCACATATATGAACACTTGTTTGAAATGTGAGGGCATAATTTGATTCTGTCAAAAGGCTTAAGCCTTGCCCATGGGAAGTTACAGTGCAAATGATTTTCAGTGACCAGACACGTGGCATAGCATTTGAAGAGTTCAAAATAATTTCCAAGATATTCAAAATGTCCAAAATAGCGACATAATCATTAAAGTATTTGAAATAATCTCTGAAGTGTTTAAAATGTATGAAAAGGTTAAAATGTCCTAATTTTTTCACAATGTACAGTTTTTTGCAGTAACTAAGATTGTTCGAAGTGTCCAAAGTGTCTGGAGTGTTCAATATATTTGCAATGTTAAACTAAAGCATTTTCAGAGAGGTTGTTGTGCATTTGAGTACAATTACAAGTACTAGGTCTATGCTTATGTATAAAAGCAATTTGTTGTTATGGCAGAGGGATTTCCCAGACCTGAACCGCTGGTGTTTGATAATAAAATTGCTGAGAATTGGCAAGTGTTTGAGCAAGAATATAATATTTTCATACAGGCTGCATTTTCTGATAAAAACACATGTACAAGAGCATTTATACTACTCAACTTAGCTGGCTCAGAAGCCATTGAGTGAGAACATTTATTTGTGTATACACCTGCTGCGTATGCAGGGGAGGGGGAAAACCACCATACTGTGATTCAGGCTGAAAAGTGGGAAGACCCTGGGTGCTTAAAATGTAAATTTAGAGAAATGTGTAACTCTGAAATTAATATTACAATGGAAAGGTACAATTTTTACATAAGAAATCAAAAGCCTGGTTAAACTGTTGCAACATATATTACCAACTTAAGAAATAAAGGAAACACTTACAGATTTGGTGATTTAAGAGATGAGTTAATAAAAGACCATCTTGTATGTGGTGTTAACAATGATGCAGTGAAAAAGATTTTACTTTAAGATAGTGAATTAACATTGAGCAAAGCCATTGAGATTTGTCAAATATATGAGGACAGAAAAGCATGCGAATATGCTCACAAATGAGAAAAGCATGTTTGCAGTATCTGCTAGTGTGAATGTTGATAGTGTGCAACAGAAAGTTAAGATGAAATAGAAATATAAACTGAACAGTGCCACTCCCAGTCTCATTTCTAACTATTGCAATTGTGGTGGCAATCATGAACTTAAATGGGAACAGTGTTTAGCTTTAGGTCAGCAATGTCACAAATGTAAAAACTGGAATAATTTCAAAAGGCTTTGCAAGCCTAAAGTGCCACAAATTATGTTAGAAAAGAGTATATGAAGAAGCAAGTAAATCAGATACAGCCTGTAGCAAACTCCAAGAGTTGTGAGCACATTTTCTCTGTTGATGGTGTCTCTGAGATCAATGAAACAGGTAATATAGACTATCTGCTGTCAGCAAAGAGTGAAATATTTTTTACCATACAAATTAATGGGAAACCTATAGAGCTTAAAGTAGACACTGGATCTAAGTGCAATGTTATATCAGCACATATGTTTGCTAAAGTAAAAGCTGGTGAGAAACTTGATTCAGCAAAGTGTGCAAAACTAGTTGCTTATGGTGGTGAAGAGATTCAGACTGATGGCGCAATAATTCTTTCATGCCATTTTGCTAGAAACAGCCATGACTTGCAGTTTTACATAGTCAAAAGACACATGCAGTCATTGGTAGGCCTCAAAGACAGTCTGACAATGGGAATGATTTCATTTAATAAACAGGTTCACAATATAAGTATGAACAACAATAGTTTTACACAGAGTATTTTTAGTGAATATGCTGATATTTTCAAAGACGAGCTTGGTAAACTTCCAGTCACATATTCCATGAAGTTAAACCATGAAGTAATTCCCGTTGTCAGACCAGCATAGATAATTCCAGTAGCAGTGCAGAGTAAAGTAATAGCAAAACTAGACAAAATGGTGCATTTAGGTGTCCTTACTACAATAGTAGAACTGACTGAATGGGTATCTTCCATGGTCATAACTCATAAGAAAAACTCAGATGATATTCGAATATGTATTGATTCAAGAGACTTAAACAAAGCACTTAAGCATCCTCATCATCCAATGAATACAGTAGAAGAGGTAGCTGCTCTCATGCCTAATTCCACTGATTTCTCAGTCTTAGATGCAAAAAGCTCCTTTTGGCAAATTTCACCGGATCACAAATCTTCATTATTAACTGCATTCAGTACACCATTTAGTAGGTACAGATCTTTGAGAATGCTATTTGGATTCAATTCTGATGTCTTTCAACATGCAATGGAACAAATCTTTCCTAGTAGACGACATTATTGTTGAAGGCAATGATGAAGACGAACATGATAGAAGTCTCAGGAAAGTACTAGACCATGCATGTGTAGTAAATCTTAAACTGAATCCCCAGAAATGTAAATTCAAGCTGAAAGAAGTTACTTATGTGGGTCATTTGTTTACCAGTTCTGGCTTACAACCAGATCCATCTAAGCAAGCAGCAATTCTTGAGATGCCAATTCCAGAGAATGTCACATCTTTACAATGTTTTCTAGGTATGGTCAACTATTTAGGAAAGTTTGTCCCAGACTTCAGTGAGCTTTTTGCTCCACTATGAGACCTGACAAACAAAAATGTAAACTGATCCTGGTTGGAACAACACCAAAGAGCATTTGATATTCTGAAGCAGAAAATTGCCAGTCCACTCACACTAAGATATTATGGTGTTCAATAACCTGTAACTTTGTCTTGTGATGCTTCAAAGTACAGACTTGGTGCAGCACGTCTTCAAGAAGGCATACCAGTAGCCTATGCAAAATCTTTAACCCAAACAGAGATACATCATGCACAAACAGAGCAAGAACTTTTGGCAGTAGTGTTCTCATGTTCGAAGTTCAATGATTATATTTATGGCAGATCTATCCAAATAAAGACTGATCACCAACCTCTAGTGACAATTTTGAAAAAGCCAATGTATACAGCCCCAGCACAATTGCAATGCATGATGTTAAAACTGCAAATGTACAACTTTAATATTGTTTACAAAAAGGGCAAACACTTGTACCTTGCTGATGCTTTGTCATGTGCACCCAGACAAATGACAGAACAGCATGAAAATGAAACAGCAGACTTTGAAGTCATGGAAGTCAGAAATTGTTTGTCATCACAGCTTGATGAACTAAGAAATCACACAGCTTCAGACTCAATTCTCCAGAAGATGAAAAAACATTATCAGTCAAAGATGGCCAACATGATACACCAGTTTACCACTTAACATTCAGAAGTATTTTCCTTACCGAGACAAGCTCATGATGGAAGATGGAATCATCATGAAAGGTCCAAAAGTGGTAATTCCTAAAGCATTACAATAGGAATATATCAACATTTTGCACCATGGTCACCCAGGTAGTGATTCCACCAAAAGAAGGACAAGAGGTATATTGCATTTTGGCCTTCTATGTCCAATGATATAGAGAAGGAAATTCTAGCATGTAAAATTTGCAACAGCACCAATCTGCATCAAGAAAAAGAACCACTTCAGCTACACTAGATTCCTGAATTATCATGGCGATGATATCTGCAGATATTTTCAAATGGAATGGTCAACATTATTTGGTATTATTTGGTATTAGTAGACTCTTATTCAAATTGGTTTGAAATTGGCCTACTTCCTAAATTGACATCCAGCACTGTCATTAGAAAATTGAAGAGACATTTTTCTGTCCATGGTAGTCTGCACAAAGTCATTTCTGACAATGGTGCGCAGTTTACAAGTCAGCAGTTTATGAAATTTGCTGAGTCTTAGGACTTTGTTCATATTACTAGTGGTTCTGAGTATTCACAGTCCAATGGGTTAGCTGAATGTACAGTTCAGAGTACAAAATGTTTGTTGAAGAAATCCAAGAGAGATGGCACTGATGTTTTCCCTAACTTACTCACTCTCAGAAATGTTCCTTGAGACAACTTGCTTGGTTCACCTGCTCAGAGATTAATGTCCAGACAGACTAGAACTTTACCAATCAGTAAACAAATGTTAGTACCAAATGTAAAGAACAACAGTGTAGTCAAGGCTCAACTTTAGAGAAAACATCAGTCACAAAAGTTTTGCTAAGACCAGTAAACCACTTAAACCATTACTACAAAGAGAAGTTGTGAGTATGCAGACATCTAAAGGATATGACTAAGTTGGAATCCTGAAGAATACTTGTGAAGAACCAAGATATTGCATCATACAATCTGAAGGAATGGAATTCAGAAGGAATCAAAGACATGTATTACTTGTCTCCGAACTAGTGAAGCAGCAGATTGCCTGTGCCAACGACTCTAATTCTCAACATGACTTTACAACTGTTCGAATTCAAAAGGACAGTGTGCTTTCTTCAAATAATTTTGATGTAATCCCTGATTTTCCAGTTGTAAGACAATCCCCAGATACTGCCCCTGTTGCTAAACCCAGTCAAAATTTCTATGTTACCAGATCAGGTAGAATTTCCAGACTGAATCCAAAATACACAGCGACTTGCTAAATACACAGCGACTTGTACTTGAACTCAGTTTTGTTTATTAAGATGTCAATACATTGTTTAGCTCTCAAAATGTCTTTGCTCTCCTATTTGCATGTCGAACAAAATTAAAGAGGGAGGATGTAGATCAGTATGTATATTGTACCTACTCAGCCACTGCAACCAGAGAGCATTTGCATATAAGTTACTGAGCACATGCGAGATCAGTGCCATTTTATATAGCCATTCAGACAGCTTGAATGAAAATGCACATGTGAGTGTGTTAGAAGTAATGAGTCAGTAACATATGATGTTTGAAGTATATATTTCAGTTACAGGTCCTGATATGTTTATGTATAATAAATGACTTGAACCCATACCGTGTCTCAGTGTTTCATTTGGCTACATGAGACATGCGATACATGTAACTAATAGGAGCTGTGATGTGGTTCAGCTTGTTACCCTATACAGCTTTTAGTCCAGTCTCTTGTGGTGAATTATCCCTCATATCAATGTATCTGTTATTGTAAGGCAGAATTAAATATTACTCTAACAAGTCCATCTCATTAAGAATCTATATGTAGCCTGTCATGTTATTTGTCATACACTGTATTATTGTCACTGTTTTCATTGCAGCAGTCTTTATATATATTTAGCCAGATCATGGTCAAATGGGGCCTTAGGCAGGATAATGGACCAGAACCCCCTCCCCACAGCCATTCATGTGTCCCATTACCTGTCTCTCAACACCATTTACCAGAAACACTATCCAGAACTGTCAGCGAGCATACTGTTTCCTTCTTTACTTGTAAAATGAAGACAAAGTTATGAGTTTAATTTAAAACTTTTAGTTTATTTATCCTTTGTTGACTAGGTTAGTCCCACTAGGCTAGTAGCCTCTTTTCAGAGGAGACCTTGGTGGTATTTATACTACTAAGGGAAATTTGGCCAAGGCATCAGGGAACTTCCCTCTACTGTTTTTGATAGCTCAGGTGGATGTCAAAATCAAACAGCACCTACCATCAGCACTGGCAGAAGGGGCATCAGTTTAAAACTATATCCAAGGGTGGCACACTGAGGAGCACAGCACACCTGTCATATGGCACTGGAGCGTCAGCGAGCTATTGGCAAGGTGTGAGAGTTGAACCCCAGCCTTCTGCAGCAGAGGCAAGCATGCTACCTGTTGCACAGCTAACATTGTTTACAAACTTTATAGCACAAACACTGAAGGCCATTTGATGAACAAAAAAATCGCACATTGAATACAGACAGCTCTAGCAACATTAAACTTCACTTCCCCTGAAACACATATTCACTGAAATTGCATTGAACTCACATTCACTGAAAATGCACCCGGCCAGTAGGTAATTAACTATATTTGCTCCCTCGGCAGTTACATGGTTTTGAGTATTTTTTTTTTAATTAAGCAGTGAAACAAAATGTATGAGCCAAGAAATGACAAAAGTCCCCATTTCAGAACATATCAACTAACACTAATGACTAACTGTAACAAAAGGGTCATACCTTTCAAGTGCCCAGATTTTTGTCTAATATTTTTGTCTATTCTTTATAAAATTTGTGGTTTTCTGAAAAAAATCATTGAAGATTCAAGTCACTAAATAATGGCAGACATTTGAGTTTTAGAGCTCATACCTTTCAGGAAATGCATGATAAAACAAAGCCTTTATTCTGTCAACTTTATCAGTTTATAACAGTAGTATATTTAAAAACTGCCCTATTTTTGGGCCTTTGCCTCCATATTGTTTTTGGTTTCCTTCAGATTTGGTATAGAGAATTAAGGCTCTTGATTTCTATAGCCAAGGTACAGGGTTTGATCCTGAGTAAAAATACACATTAATTAATTAACCAGTCCTCTATAACCAGAGCATTTCACATACACACACTCACGTGTGCTATAAGTTTGGAAATCAAGTTCACCATCAAATCTTGTGCGCACTCTGTACCCATCTGCTGCTCCTCCAAGCAGAGAGAAATACTTAGAAAGATAGATGTGATAAAAGCAATGCACAGTATTAGAACAGATCAGGATCTATCTCAAATAACAAAATAAAAATCTCAGCACATGCAGAATAAACTTAGAAGATACGCAGATGAATCTAAAGAAAAAGTACAAAATAATGCATTGATGACCCAAAAAGTTTTATAGAGAATTGGGAAACAAGGTAAAATGAATTGAAAGACCACCAAAAAAAGTAATAGATACATTTTGGAGAAGTATTTATGAAGATCCTGTGGAGCATAACAAAGGTACTAAATGGATAGAAGAAGTAAAATAAAGAATAAGAAGTTTAAAGGTACAGGATATGAAACAGGATGAAGTAACAGCCAGAAAGACTAAAGCGAAGTTAAGGAAAGCCTCTAACTGGAAAATTGTATTTATTTATTTAACATTTGTTTACCGGGAAAGTCTCACTTGGACCGAAGCCAATTTTCAGCAGTGACCCCCATGTAGAAACACTCCAGACGCATGTCTTTGCAATGTGGGAGGAAACCGGAACACCTGGAGAAAACTCACATGAATGCAGGGAGAGCATGCAGACTCTGCACAGAAGGCAGTCTAGCCAAGAATTGAACCAGAGAACCTCTTGCTGTGAGGCGACAATGCTACCACTGCATCAAAAATCCCAGGCCCAAATGCAGTACCTAACTTCTGGTTAAAAGTATTAACATCTTTGCATGAAGATATAGCCATGAGTAAGAACTATTTATATTATATTCGCACTCTGAACAGACACCAACCTGGCTAACAACAGGAAAATCAATGCTCATACTTAAGAGTGAACCTGCAAGCTACCCTAAAAACTATAGACCAATAACTTGCCTTCCAACGATGTATAAACTATACACTGGAATTGATGCTGACTGAATTTATAGTCATTTAGAAGAAAACTCAATTATGGCAATAGGACAAAAGGGCAATAAAAGAAAGTCATAGAGAACAAAGGATCATTTGTTGTTAAATAAAGTCATAATGGAGAATGGTAAAAAGGGAAGAATCTAAATATGGCATTGGTTGACTACAAAAAAGCATTTGGTAGTATCCCAAATTTATGGCTAAAAGAGTGCTTAAAAATGTATAAGATACACCCTAAACTGATCGATTATATTACAGTCATCATGAAACAGTTGCGGACCTCTTTGCAATTAAGCCATGATAAAGGACAAATTATTATTCCAGGGATAAATATTCAACAGGGGATATTCCAGGGTGACTCTCTGTCACTGCTGCTATTCTGTCTTGTCCTTAACCCATTAAGCTGTCTACTTAACACCTTAGGCCATGGCTATAATTTGGCTCCTAGAAAACAACAACGTTTAAAGACCTCTCATTTTCTTTTTGTCGATGATTTAAAACTGTATAGATCATCAGATGAGGAACTGAAAGCACAACTGCAAGTTGTCTAAACTTTTTCAGATGATATTAGAATGTCATTTTGTCTTGATAAATGTGCAAAAACAACCTTTAAAGGAGGAAAACTGCAGCACCAAGAAAACATCATACATACATACATACAAATATTTCAAGCACAGGCATTAATGCCCTTCTAGCCTACCAATATACCAAAACACTTGTTCTCATAATAAGTATCCAGGCTATTCTTAAAAAATATCAAAACTAGTACTTGCTTTAATGTAATTTGATAGTCTGTTCCATGCATCAGCTACTCTGTCAGAGAACCAGTTAGGAGACTTCTCATTCCTCTAGAATCTTTTACATAGGTTGTCTAATGATTTTCTAGTACTTTTTGTTAACCCCAAACATTTCCTGTGATAGTTACCACTAAATTAGCTATATACCTGAATAAGATCTCCTCTTAGATATCTGTAAGAGACACTGTACAAGCTCAAATATTTTAGTCTTTCATAATAACTTAAATTTTCACATCCATGGATACTCCTGGTACATTTCCACTGTACTATTTCCAGTTTTTATGCTTGTTTTCTTATAGGGTTTCCATACTGTTATTCCATACTCAAGTTTGGGTCTAATAAAACTAACAAACAACAACTTCATTATTTTGATTTCCTAGACTTTATAAATCTTTCTATAACTATTACTAACCAATTTGCTGATATGATTAGAAAAACTCATAGCTGAATCTACCCATATACCCAAGTTCTTAAATGAATCTACAGTTTCAATCACTGTGTGCTTTATTAAATATTCACCTTTCAATTTATGCCTACCAAATCTCATATGCTTAGTTTTTGATGCATTTACTAGCATATTATTCTCCTGTGCCCAAATGGTTAATTTAGTCAACTTATTTTGCAGACATGCCTTATCTGTAACACATGTAATCAGTTTACTCAATTTCAGGTCATCTGCATATAGACTGTAGAACACCTAAGATGAAAAAGTTAGGTCTGAAAGATACAATTTAAACAAGTAAGGGCCTAGGACAGAGCCCTGTGGTACACCCTGACTGTAACCAAGGCTTTTGCCTGTCCATTTACTGTATGATACTTGCCATGTCCTATTTGTAAGCCATGCAGCTATCCATCTTATCAATGGTACATCAATACCTAGTTGTACTAATTTATTGATCAGTGTCATGTGTATGACCCTGCCAAATGCTAACGTTAAATCTATATAAATTACATCACAACACAATTTTTCATTCATAGCTGTTATTATATTGTTATAGAACATCATGTCACAGGTGGTAATAGATTTGTTTTCAACATATGCATGCTGATATATGGTTTCAAGTCTCAGCCTATCAGTTCTGACAATAACTTATCCAATATTACCTTCTGCATTATTTTTCCCCAATACGAAAGTAGACTTAAGAGTCTATATGACTCTGGGTTTGTCCTATTCCCCTTTCCCTTAAAGACAGGTTTAATAAGCTCAAGTCTCCAGTCTTGAGGAATCTCCCCATATTTATATGACCTAGTGAATAATACATATAATAGTACTGTAAGTTCTTGCTGAAATGTTAACTAGTTTTGAAAAGAATGTGATATAAAATAACTTGAGCAAGAGGGAGTGTATAAATACTAGGGATCTGATGAAGGATCAACAATAAAGCATGAACAAATAGGAATAAAACTTAGTAAGAAATACTTTAGAAGACTTAAATTAATCCTGAAAAAAGCATTGACATCTAGGAACAAAATTCAAGCTATAAACCAATTTGCTCTTCCTGTCCTAACTTACAGTTTTGGAGTGACTGACTGGCCCCAAAACGTGTTGGATAGATAGACAGGAAAACAAGAAGGATGCTTCATGCTCACTAATTGATTTATAAAAATCAGTGCATACCAAGACTATAAATTCCCAGTTCCGACGGAGGTATGGGCCTCCTTGAAATTGACTACATGTATAGATCTGCAATCATGGGACTACACAGATATCTACTGACCTCACAAGACCCAAATGTAGTGAAAGTTTTGAATCTTGAGGACAATAAATCTAAGATGACTTCTCTGCTTAATCTAGCAGAAAAATATCGGCGTTAAGCAGGAATGGAAATCAAACCAAAAGTAGATAAAAATCAGGCAGCAATGCAATGTGCCAAAAAACAAAAGAAAGAATATAAGGTGAAAGACCAGATGAGAAGGCAAGAAATCTGGAAAATGCATAAATATAGTTGCAAGTACAGAAAAATTCTGGAAGAACCTCATGTTGATCAGGATTGAATGCAGAAATGGTTAAGGAGAGGCAAATTCAAACCAAGAGATGAAAGGTTAATATCAGTGGCACAAGACAGTGGGCTACATACACATTGGTTTACAAAGTCCATTGAACATGTGGGAGAAAGACAAATGTAGATTTTGTAAAATAGAATTGGAAACAGTTGTACACCTCGTTGCTGGTTGCAGCATACTAATGACAGAAGGACTGTATACTGAGAGACATAATAATGTGGCAAGAGTGTTGCACTGGGGTTTGTGCAAACATTATGGTATTGAAGTGGCTGAAAAATACTGGAAACATGATCCACAAAGCATCATAGAAAATGATAAAGTTAACATCACATGGGACCACCCATTACTAACAGTTCAAAAGACAGATGCTAGAAAACCAGATATAGTGGCCATGAAAAGAAGACAAACGTAGCGTTGATCATTGAAATCACCACACTCGGTGACTACAGTTTCTTGCGTACACAGAGACACAAAGTCATAAAATATCACAATTTGCAAGGCAGAAATGAGAGCAATGTGGAAGAAAGATATCCAGACAGTTCCAATAGTAGTAAGAGCTACGGGTCTTATAAAAAAGAATGTACAGTCATATTTAGATATGTTACCAATACATGTAACCCCATACAAAATGCAGAAGGAGTCATTACTGGGTACATTGCGAGTGCTGTAAATAGCACTTCTGGCTAACATCAAAGATTGAAACAATACTAATTTCATGAACTTTAATTGTACTTTGAATTGGGAATGGGGTTCATTCCCGTCACGGTATTAGAAACCCAACATACTTGGAGAAATTAAAAAAACGGAGCGACATTGTCGATCTGTCAGAATATGTGTCACATTTCTTGTACGCTCTCATTATTTCCATGTTGCATGCTCATGCATCATAAAGCAGACACAAGCACAGCAACTCTGACAGTAAAATGTGCAGTCACAGAGAAAAACGTTTACTTCTTTTAATTAAATTAATGTGTGGCTGACCCCTACCAGTGAGGCTTAACTAAATAGATTTTATGTAAGAGGTGGATAGAATTCAGTGATGACACCTCAGAGCTCTAGTGGTAAAGAACACTAACTGTTTAAAATCCTACTGTAACTTTAAAGTAACAGAAACTTGAGTAAAGCAGATAGAACACAGTACCCTGCAAGGACTAAATTATATTTTGCTATCTTATTAGGCAGACTGTGTTTTAGCAGTTTAGAAGTTTAACAAATGTGTTTTCAATTAGAGGTGGAAGGAAAATTCAAAAAACATATTGTACTAACTACTCATGATGGTATTACCATGACAATAATTCTGCAGTTGGAAATTCTTCAGTATCATCTTCCTGACTACGAACCATCAGTCATATATTGCAAGTATTTTTTGGAAATTTGAGCATTTAGAATCTTTACTTAAAAGAAAGAAACTGAAGACATCTTTTGTAGTGAATGAATGAATGAATGAATGAATGAATGAATGAAGTCTTTTAGAAGATGCATTTTTAAAGATGTTTTAGTTTTTTATTCATAAGACTATCTAAGTAAAAGCAATACGTGTGCATTTATCAGTGTTTATTGTCCTATTACCCCTCACTACTTCCACATTTAGCAACTCTATGACAATCAGCTTACCATCTACTTATCCAATACATTGCATTGCATTTGCTTACTCACAGAACCAGAAAGTAAGCTTATTTAGTCTGCCTTTTTTAGTGCTTTAAAGTTCTACATCCCTCCATCCCTACGTTCCACCTTACCCTTTTCCACCTGTTCTTTGTAACAGAAGGAAAAGAAAGCTGAGTTCAAATAAACATTACCCAGGACTCTTATCAGAGAGGATTTTACTGTATGACTCACAGATGTCCCACTCACCATACTGATAATGGTCTGCTGCTTATCTGGAACCAGGATCTGCCAAGTTATACACTCAATTGAGTCACTACACCACAGGTAATAGTATGATTCTATCATAATCTATGTGGGTATTAATATCCTGAGACATTCTTCCCTGTACTATATGAAGAGAGACATTGTAGATCTCTCTGAATATGCGTCTTAGGCAGGTATGTGCCTTGCATTAAGCAGCATTCTACCTTCACCAAGGATGATGCCACAATACAAACAAAAGATGACTGACTTCAATAAGTGGCCTAATTTCTGATGCCTTTGCAGGGTGATTCAATATGTGTCAGCATGGGAGGACATGATTAACAAACCAAGTTGCTTTGCAATACTTGTTCTGCACCTGTCTCTCCTAGGCTTTGGAATATTGGCTAAAACTTTATCCACTCCCTTAGAGCTTTTCTAAAGCAATACCAAATTGACAAACTTACCGACATGCCAAATAAAGCCCAAAGAAACCTAAAGGTGTTACTGCTCAATGTTAAGAGCTTAAACAAGAAAATCCACACCCTACAAGCTCTTTTCACTCTGGAGATTATAGATATCTGTGTCATTACCGAAACATGATTTAAAGCCACAGAAATTACTCTGGCAGTGCAAGATTTCAGTGCCTCCCACAAATTTATACCATTAGCTGCACAAACAGGGACAAAAGGGTGGAGGAGTCTCAATCAATATTAGCAACAACCATAACTCTAAGTTGGTTAAACAGGACAGTGTCCTGCATTTATCTATGTAAAAACCATTATAAAAAGTACCATACTATATCCTAGCAAGCTATAGGTCACCCTCTAGTCACCTAGAATCCCATAGCTTGTATCTAGACCTCATGGAGACACTCACCATTAACACCAAATACCCTTTTTATGGGAGACTTTAACTACCCCTCTGTAGACTAGGAACCATGCACTGACACAAACTTGCAGGCACAATTATTCATGGACTTTATTAACACAAATGCCCTTGACCAGATAGTGCGCACAACCACTAGAGGGTCAGACATACTGGACCTGGTACTCATCAATATGGGAGAGCACAGCAGCCTCCAATGTCACATGCTCTCTGGTGAGGTCAAGCCACAAAGTTGTCTCCTTCAAAATAAAAACTAACTTTGTAACCCCAGCAAACCCTGTAACAGTTAGAAACTATTCTAAAGCAATCTATATCCTATTAAGTAGTTGTTTGTCAAACGTCAGTGCCCCTCCCAATCCTGAGTTCAGAACAACCTATATGGAATTTTTTACAGAGTCCCTGTACAACCATGTAAACCACAAAGGTTCCTTACTGGGAAAATCCAGGGTATAAACACAATGTCCTATATGGATTGCTTAAAGCCCTATCTCTGTACTCTCTCTTCTACAGGTTACTGAGAGGCGACATATGTTTAGCATACAATGCATTCTCATATCCAGCTCTGATGAATCTTTTGCACATCTACAAAATGAATATCATCTGAACCACTAGATTCAAGGACTTAAATTTTGCTTGTGACATAAATAAGATATCTTGGTGAGGCAGATATGTGTCTCAGAGGATCTCCATGCTCGAGAATAGGCTTCTTATCCATGTGAAGCAGAGTCCATCCCTAACTCTATTTAAGAGTAACCATGATCAATGGATGGGAAATTGGAAATTCACCTTGGGTCTGATCCTATGTTTTTGATTGACAGAGGCAAACAGTAACACCCAGACTATCATACCCCCCATAACCTCTAAAAACTTCCTAACTAACATACTCCCTCCTAATAAATGCCCATTATACATAGGCACACAACTGAGATGAGTATTAAGACTAGGCTTATAAAGGTCCTGGTGGTGAAGAGCCTAATATATATACATCTGAACGTATGGACCTATAAACAGAAGCTGAAATGAAAAAAAAAGCTCATCTTAGGAAAACTTCGTGATTTATTTATATTCTGTGCTGCCAATGTATTTTTACTTGACTTGTCTTGCTTTTCATTCTTAGATGCTGCCTTTCTCATGGTATGGATTTTGTTTCATGATACTAGATTTGGAGACAGGTAGAGAAGGGTGAAGGCTGCCAGCCTAGCCAGATAGAATTGGGCAGATAATTATATCATTTGTAAATATGAATGTTGAACTATAAGTTTGTTTGCTGAATGAAAGCATATGCTGTGAAGTGTTGAACTTAAAACAATGTGGCAACATTGCCCTCTGCTGTAAAGAAAGCTAAGTCAAGCATTTCTTGTTGGTCCTTTGAAATTAAAATGATTTCATCATTGCCTTTGATGTTTGATGTGAAGGCCTTTTCATTCACTGTGAACAGGACCTAGATCTGGTGTTTGGCAAACAGCATCACAGATGAATTTGGGATTTACCTCTAACAACATACACTGTGGAAAAAGGCCAACACACAGGAGGGGGATGTGCCTGACATGACTACAGAATCCCACATCTGATGAAGCTTTACAAATGAAAACATAATTCAGAACATTAATGCAGAGCTTTGTTTTTGTGCTTTGGTTGTGACATTAAAGGAAGAGAATTTGACTGTCTGTGAGCTTTATTGTACGCCTTCCCATCTATTGTTTGTTTCCCAAAAGAAATATTGTCTGACAGAGGTGCTGATTTCATGTCAGACCTGCTGGCTTGATTGTGGAAGTCCTGTGGGGTGAAGCACATGAATACCACCCCCTACCATACTCAGACTAATGGTCTTGTTGAGATGTTCATAGGTTGGTACTAAGCTAACTGCCCTTGCGAGCCATTTTAAGCCTAGCCAATTATCCCTTGTGAGACTCAAACCCTGCATCCTGTGTTTGTAAGGCAAACACCTTAACCATTAGGCCACCCTCCCACAAAACTCTACAATCAAGTCCATACTATGGGCATTTGCAGATCAGTTTAAGAGGGAGTGGGAAAAATATTTGCCCCATCTGTTGTTTGCTTACAGAGAGGTTCCCCAGGAATCCACAGGTTTTCACCCTTTGAGTTGTTGTATGGGCATAGGGTAAGGGGGCCTCTAGATGTAATTCGAGATGAGTGGGAAGGTGAGTGCGAGTCTCACAAGGAGTCTGTTGTGGCATACGTCCTAAACCTCAGGACAAGGCTCAGAGAACTCATGGGCTTGGCCCAGGAGAACCTGGCAGAAACCCAACAACAGAAAAAGGTGTGGTATGTCAGGAATGCTCGAGCTAGAGTGTATGCTGTGGGGCATCAGGTAATGGTTCTCATTCCTGTCAGACACAAAAAACTGCAAGCAGCTTGGGAGGGATCCTACAAGGTGGTAAGAAAGGTAAGTGATGTTAACTACATGGTGGAACTGGTAGGCAGATGCCAGGGGCACAAATTGTACAATGTTAACATGATGAAACCTTACCATGATAGGGAGGCCCTTGTGCTGTGCATTTGCAGTGGATTGTAGGAGGAGTCTGAGGGAGATCTGGGGACTGATCTCCTCGGTGAGGCTCGGGCTGACAACTCAGTGGAAGGGGTAGCAATGTCCCAGCAGCGATCTCCTACCCACGTTCGAGAAATTCGAGCAGTGTTGCAGGAATTTGGGGACATTTTCACTGGGAAACCAAGGTACACCCACCTAGTGCAGCACCAGGTGGATATAGGACCCCAAAGGCCTATTAGGCAGACCATTTATAGGGTGCCTCAGAGAGTCAGACAGACCCCGAGGGAAGAGGTACAGGAGATGTTGGAACAAGGGGTGACTCAAGAGTCCAACAGTCCCTGAGCCTCCCCAGAGGTGCTGGTGCCAAAGAAGGATGGCAGCACCAGGTTCTGTGTGGACTACAGGAAATTAAGTAGTTACACAGAGTCAGATGCTTACCCCATGCCTAGGACAGATGAGGCCTTAGAGCAGCTGGGTGGGGCTAAGTATCTTACGACCATTGATCTTACCAAGGGTTACTGGCAGGTGCCCTTGACTAACTAAGCATTTCATTAATGCACTAAGGTATTGCAACTGGGCTCCCCTAGCAACTCTCACACAAGACAAGGCAGTGGAGTACTTCAATTCCACCTTTTTAAGCATATTAAATCAGATGGCCCCCTTATGGACAATTCAAATAAAAAAACAACCCATCCCCATGGCTCTCTAAAAACACAACAGCCCTTCTCAAACTTGGGGATAAAGCTTGGGATACATGGTATCACAATAAGACCAATCACAGCAGGCAGCTTTTCCTCAAACTATGTAATAAAGCAAAAAAAAAAAACAGATAAGCCAAGATAAGAAAATCACGACGTAGAGCTACAAGTAAAACATACCACTAACCCTCAAAAATTCTGGGCAGCTGTCAACCAAGTATTACCACCAGGCAAAACACTACCCCTCCCCAATGTCAGAGGAGATAATATAGAGATAGCTACCCAGTTTGACAACTACTTCACTTCTTCCATCCTTAACCTAACTAGCAACAGTCAGTCTTGCACTCTCCCACAATGAATCAGCAACCCAAACTCATACCCTCCATTTGCTCTCAAACCAGTTCCTACCAACACAATATACAAGTACCTCACTAAACTAAAACCCACCACTTTGGCGATCTACAAATTCCCTGCAGAGTACCTCAAAATTGCTGCTAGTGCTATAGCTTATCCCATCTCAATACTTATCAATCAGTCTATCAATGAGCATACAATTCCAGCCCTTTGGGAAACCTCCTCCATAATGCCCTTACACAAAGGTGGTCCCTCAACTTAACTTACCAACTACTGCCCTATAGCAATCTTATCCTCCCTATCAAAAATCCTTGAAAAATGTATCCATTCTCAGCTGATGATACATTTACTTACAAATAGTCTCCTTACCAACACCCAACACAGCTTTTGCCAATTCCATAGCACTATCACAGCACTCATATCCTTCACCAACATTGTCAATCAATATAGGAACCAAGGAAACCTAGTGTCTGCCACCGTCTTTAATCTGTCCAAAGCATTTGATACAGTATCCCACAGCAAACTACTTACTATCTTAGACAAACTCAACCTAAACAACCCTCCTTGCTCTGGTTTCAAGACTACCTATCCAACCACCAACAAGTATTTAAGTGGCATAATTTCCTCTCCCCCTTCTCCCAGTAACAGTAGGTGTACCACAAGGATCCATTCTGGGACACCTACTATTTAATATCTTTACAAACACTCTCCACACTGCCACCCAGCAAGATACAATAGTCCAATATGAAGATGATACTACACTGATCTGTTCAGCCCCCACACTCCAAACACTCCAGACTAAAACCCAAGAGGCCTTCTTCATTATCAAAAATGGTTAAAAAACTCACAACTAATACATAACTCCAAAAAGACTTAACTTATGTTTTCCACCATACCAAAACTATTGACCTTTCTGCTCTTTGTCTATCAGTTCTGCCAATAGCACCCAATCTCCCCAGTATCACAACCTAAACTTCTTGGTGTAATACTTGACCAAAACCTAAAGTTGGACAAACATATAGCACAAACTATATCCAAAGTCCATAAAAAACTTGGAACCCTATACCGCTGCAAAAACTATCTAACCAAAAACATCAAACTTACCATATCCAGAACTCACCTTCTCTATACATTGCTCTATGCATCCCCTGTATTAACAAACCTTAACAAGATAAACCTACACAAATTATCCATTTGCTATAATAAATAGCTAGATTTGCAACCAACTCTAATTTCCACTCCACCAATGTCACTCACTGAAACAACTAGGTTTGCTAGAACTCCCCAACTTGTTAAATTATAACCAACTCACTATGGCTCATTACTTGCTGTACCACCCAGACAAGATTCCTGATCTCTCAGGTTTACTCAACTTTCACAATTCTGCTCACCAACTAAGCTCCACAAACAAAGCCCTTCTTGAAGTAGCTAAGGTTAGACACAGTGCTGGTGAATCCCTCTACTTCTACACAGTTGCTAAAATCTGGAATGCTCTTTCACCTGATATCAGATTGCAAAACAGCAGTCCCATCTTTAAAACCCAATTAGAAGCCCACATCAATCTCATCTGGTAATGTATCTGTGCTGACCATAGGTAGCCCTACTACCACCATTCAGATAAATCTTTCTCTGGCACTACTCAAAGGTCAAAATCATAGAAAGAAAAAACACCATAATGAATTGTATTTTTAAATGTATGTATATAACTGTATATAGTATTACTGCACTTTCTTACTCAACTACATTATATTTTCTGCTTTACTACTGTGCACTCTATATATTGTACACTTCTATAACATCTCATCATACTATGCCATGATATACTATTGTTTGCTCTATTAATTTGTACGCATCTCTGACTTTTGTGTTTTTATCTTGTATGTGGAGCTTTTGTATTTTGTATTTTTTATGATTGTCATGTATGTGGAGCTTTACTCCTTGGGTCTCTGCTGAAAATAGGCACCTGATCGCCCAGTCAGACCAACCCAGTAATCAAATATAAAATAAATAATTTATAATCTACATGAAGCAAAGAGACAATTCGCTAAGAAAAACATTCTTGAGGGTCTTGAGTAATTAGTGAGTATTTCCATGAAGAAGGGATTTGATCTATATCTTATACTTAAAAAAAAAACATTTTGCAAGATAATTATAATTTTTTGGGAAAATAATTTATATAGTTTAGGTATTATTTCATCATTTCCAGGAGATTTGTTAGATCTGATCATTTTTATTTTTTCAATAATTTCTTGTAAAGAAATAGGTTTTAATAAATATTTTTTTGTAAAAGTGAGATACTTTTAGTTAAAGTGGAATCAATGTTATCTAATAGATTTTCTCTTTATACATATCTGGTTTATTTAAAAAAAAATAGTAATTTCTAAAATTTTCCAAGAAATCTCCAGTATCTGAGTTTATTTTATTTGTGGTGGGATTTTTAAGTATGATGAGTATTAGCAGAATAAGAAAATATATGTAATCTTGACAATATATTTCAGGAATATGTGAAATTATTGGGCCCAGAACACACAGAGTACAACATGTTGTACTTTAGCAATACTGAACTGAGATTGCTGTTAGGGGTGTGTGTGTGTGTGTGTGTGTGTGTGTGTGTGTGTGTGTGTGTGTGTGTGTGTGTGTGTGTGTGTGTGTGTGCGTGTGTGCGTGCGTGTGTGTGTGTGTGTGTGTGTGTGTGTGTGTGTGTGTGTGTGTGTGTGTGTGTGTGTGATCTTGGTTCACAGTTTCGTATACATTTGTGAGCTGATTAACTTAACCTGCCCATCATTGCAAAAAGAGTTGCTTACACAAATGGTTGTATTCTTGCTATTACAAAAAATTTCCTTTGAAAACCTCCTTTTAAAAATCTAATTACCATGTACCTAAATACACACTACCAATCACACAAGTAAATATAAAATACCAGTATGGTGGATAAACTGTAATGAATGCTTACACATAACAACCAGGAAAATCACTACAATAACTATTTTCATACTGCAAAGGTATTCACCCAGAAAACTCTTCTGAAAAGTCAGAAAAAGTACTTCTGCTGCTATTACAGTAATTTAGTTGATGACTACTGATATAGACAGACAAAGCCACATAAAGTAAACCCTTAACAACTGACTTCCCAAATGTGCGTAGCATAAATAATAAAGAGAGCCAAATTAAAAGATAGCTACTGCAGCAAAAAAAAAAAAAAAAAAAAAAAATATATATATATATATATATATATATATATATATATATATATATATATGGCGCTAACTGAATCATAGACAAAGGAGACCTCTGAGCTCCTAAATATACAGTGGATATAAAAAATGACAGGTTTTTGTGATATATAAAAAATGAGACCACAATAAATCATTTCAAAACTTTTCTCACCTTTAATGTTACCTATCACCTGTATAATTCAATTGAAAAATAAACAAATACATACTTACAAATATTTCAAGCACAGGCATAAATGCCCTTCTAGCTTGCCAATATACCAAAACACTTGTTCTCATAATGTGTCCAGGCTGTTCTTAAAAATATCTAAATTAGTACTTGCTTTAATGCAATTTGGTAGTCTGTTCCATGCATCAGCTACTCTGTCAGAGAACCAATTAGTACACTTCTCATTCCTATAGAATATTCTACACAGGTTATCTGATGATTCTCTATTTTTTTGATAACCCCAAACATTCCCAGAGGTAGTTGTCACTAAATGCCCTATATACCTGAATAAGATCTCCTCTTAGATATCTATAAGAGACACTGTACAAGTTCAGATATTTTAGTCTTTCATAATAACTTAGATTTTCACATCCATGGATGCCCTTGGTATATTTCCTCTCTACTCTTTCCAGTTTACTCATGCTTGTCTTCTTATAGGGTTTCCATATATTTATACCACACTCAAGTTTGGGTCTAATGTAACTAACAAACAATGATTTCATTATTTTTAATTTCTTAGACTTTATAAATCTTTTTATACAGCCTATAGTGCTATAACTATCATTAACCAATTGGTTGATATGATTAGAAAAACTCATAGCTGAATCTACACATATACCCAGGTCCTTAAGTGAGTCTACAGTTTCAATCACTGTGTGCTGTATTAAATATTCACCTTTCAGTTTATGTCTCCCAAATCTCATATGCTTAGTTTTTGATGTATTTATCAACATATTATTCTCCTGTGCCCAAATGGTCAATTTAGTCAAGTTATTTTGCAGACATGCCTTATCTGTAACACTTGTAATCAGTTTACCCAATTTCAGGTCATCTGCATATAGACTGTAGAACACCTTAGATGAAAAAGTTAGGTCTGAAAGATACAATCTAAACAAGTAAGGGCCTAGGACAGAGCCCTGTGGGACACCCTGACTGTAACCAATTATTTCACCTGTCCAGTTACTGTATGATATTTGCCATGTCCTATTTGTAAGCCATGCAGCTATCCATCTTAACAACAGCACATCAGTACCTAGTTGTACTAATTTGTTGATCAGTATTTTGTGTATGACCCTGTCAAATGCTGAAGTTAAGTCTATATAAATTACATCACAGCACAATTTTTCATTCATAGCAGTTATTGTATTGTTATAGAACATCATGTTACAGGTGGTAATAGATCTATTTTCAACATATGCGTGCTGACATGTGGTTTCTAGTCCCAACCTATCCAGTTCTGACAATAACCTATCAAATATAACCTTCTCTATTAATTCTCCCAACATGAAAGTAGACTTAAGGGTCTGTATGATTCTGGGTTTGTCCTACTCCCCTTTCACTTAAAGACAGGTTTAATAAGCGCATGTCTCCAGTCTTGAGGAATCTCCCGATATTTATATGACCTAGTGAATAATAGATATAATGGTAGTGTAAGTTCTTGCTGAAGAGTTCTCAGGTCATTGTTACTAATTCCGTCTCCACCATCCACTTTGCTTGGATCCAGTTTGTGCAGTTCTTTTTCGATATAATCTAATTTCATTCCAGTATCTGGGGTTACCTGAATGTTACTATGACAATTTATCACCCCTTTTGTGGAGCCAAACTGCTTTGCATAAGATTTTGTAAATATATCTATAATCTGTTGTGTCTGAGAATAAATTTTAGAATCTGCACCCAATTTATCAATTTGTGTGTCTTTACTCCTTCCACATCTTATGTATCTATAAAAAGGTTTCCTATTATGCTCAATGTCTTTATATAAATTTTCTTCAAATTTTCTTTATCTTGTCTCACACTATGCTTAATCTGTTTGTCCAGCTTGTTTATTTCCGTTTTCAAAGCTGTAGTTCAACCTCTCTTCCATTTCTTATATTTTTTGTCTCTAACCTTAATCAGATATATCTCCCCGATGTTGTATGCCTAGATCCTGATGTTAAACATTTTTTTTTACTTTATGCACTCAAACAATTTCTCATTCAAAACTTTCCACATTCCATCTGCATTTTTTCCACTAAACACCTCACTCCATTTAGTTTTACATAGTGACTGTTTTGCTTCCATATAATCTGTAATTAACCTTCTGTGCATTGGTTTATATTTCAGTTTGGCAGACTTATCTAGCAACATATTAACCTTTATAACTCCATGATCACCGCACATTAATGGTGGCAAAACTTGACTTGAAGTTACAGTAATTTCTTTGGGAATACAAACAATATCTAGTATGTTCCGACCCCTGGTAGGTTTTTTACAATCTGAAGCAATTGTTGTTCCTGAATATACTCTCTGAATAATTTCTTTAATAACATTGTTGAATCAATATTATTCAAGTCTGTTTCTGGTAAATTTAAGTCCCCAGCTAATATTATTCTTCCCTCCTGTGTTTCATGCAAGAAATGTATGAATTCCTCTAGGTCATCCGCACTTGACTTTGGTGGTGTATACACTCCAACAATTGTTATGTGTTCCAGGGTTGTCTTTATTGTCACAGTTACACAGTCTATAGTATTGGTGTATTCACTGAACATGTAATAATCACAGGTCTCATAGCTGTCTTTAATATCTATCATAACACCTCCACCTGATTTTTTGTTAGAATGTCTGTTACAGTAAAAACATTTATATCCTAACAGAACTGGTTTCCAGTCATTGTTTTTTAACCATGTTTCACTAACTATAACAACATCAATCTTGTGGGAACGTAGCAAACTTTCCAATAAAAACACTTTATTATTAATACTCCTAGCATTAACAACCTTCATGATGCATCGAATGTTGCTATCTGTGAGCTGTTAAATTTTCGACCTGACAAAAATCCTGCCTAGTGTTTGTCAAAAATTCTCTTCCCTGATCTTCACAAATGCATACCATCCTGTCTGAACATGTGTGCCCAAAACAAGGCCCTGTTAGGGGAAAAATATAAAAAATAAAAAACATATAATAAACTGATTGCATAAGTGTGCACACCCTTAAACTAATACTTTGTTGAGGCACCTTTTGATTTAATTACAGCATTCAGTCTTCTTGGGTACACACCTGTCATCAATTAAAGAGACTCTGATTAACTCCAAATAAAGTTCAGCTGTCCTAGTAGGATTTTCCTGACATTTACTGAGTTGTATGCTACAGCAAAATACATGGTTCACAGAGAGCTTACAAAGCATCAAAGAGCTCTCATTGTTGAAAGGTATCAGTCAGGAGAAGGGTACAAAAAAAATTTCAATGCATTAGATATACCATGGAACACAGTGAAGACAGTCAACAAAAAGTTGAGAAAATATGGGATAACAATGATGTTGCAAAGAACTGAACATCCCCCCAAAATTGATCAAAAGACAAGACAAAAAACTGGTCAGGGAGGCTGCCAAGAGACCTACAGCAACACTGAAGGAGCTTCAGGAATTTCTGGAAAGTACTGGTTATGTACTACATGTGTACTGGTTATGTACTACATGTGACAGCAATCTCCCGTATTCGCCATATGTCTGGACTATGGGGTAGGGTTGCAAGATGGAAGCCTTTTCTTACACAGAAAAACATCCAGGCCTGGCTAAAATTTGCAAAACAATACATCATCTCCCAAAAATATGTGGGAAAATGTGTTATGGTTTGATGACATCAAGGTTAAACTTTTTGGCCACAATTCCAAAGGGTACGTTTGGCGCAAAAACAACACCACATCACCAAAGGAACACCATCCCCATAGTGAAGCATGATAATGGCAGTATCATGCTTTGAGGGTGCTTTTCTTCAGCTGGAACTGGGGCTTTAGTCAAGGTGGAGGAAATTATGAACAGTTGCAAATACCAGTCACTTTTGGCCCGAAACCTTCAGGCGTCTGCTAGAAAAGCTGAAAATGAAGAGGAATTTCACCTTTCAACATGACAATGATCCCAAGCATACATCCAAATCAACAAAAAGAATGGCTTTACCAGAAGAAAATTAAAGTATTGGAATGGCCCAGCCAGAACCCAGCCCTAAATCCAATAGAAAATCTGTGGGGTGACCTTAAGAGGGCGGTGTACAAGAGATGCCCTCACAATCTGTCAGATTTGGAGTGCTTTTGCAAGGAAGAAACGGAAAATATTGTCAAGTCAAGATGGGCC